>NW_009593034.1:143628-157723 GCF_000690535.1 Cariama cristata | reverse complement strand
TTGTTTAAGCTTTTATCCTTGGGACTACATCGTGGCTGTTCTGCAGAAGCCTGGAGTAAGGGTATGGTATAGAACTGTGCCGCTCTGGGAATGGCAGCTGGGTATTTGCTTGCAGGACAGCTTCCCTTAGGGTGGATCCCTAAAGGGTGGTAAGGAAAGTATATTTGTTTGACTGTATTTTTAATTTGGCATTATGCCATGCTAAAGAAATACTTTCGAGTCTTTTTATGTTTGAGACACCATTTGGTGCTTGTTCAGAATATTCCCTGGTAATAACTGATATGATGTGATCTTTTAACTTGGAGGAAATGTTTTAAAAGTGCTCTGTGTGCGTGTATATATATATGTATATATAAAAAAAATACTACATGTAATTAGTAGTCTTTTATGCCATTGAATACTCCTTTGAAAATGCAGAACCTGTGTCTTGTCCTGCTGTAAGTAGCAAACAGTCATTCTAATATGGCTGCCCAGTTTTCTCTGTATATGTTCTAGAAAGTCCTTTATTCCTCTTGCAGGGGATCTATCTCTGGAATTAAAGGGCAAATTGCACCCATGACAAAGCATGCAGCCTTTGTGTTGAGGCGATGAACTGCTGTCATCCATTGTTATGATCTGTATACTTTAAGTGACCTGGAGCCAGATTTTCAAAGGTATTTATTTGCTTAAGAGCCATTAGACTCTAAATAGGATTTCGGAATTGCCTAAGTAAATTAGATTCCTAAATCACACTGGAGATCTGATTAGGAGGCTTCATGTGTCTCTAGGTGCCTCAATACCTTTGTATAGCTGCCTGCTGCATACTAGGAACTAGCCTGAAAGCATCTCTGAAGGCCACAAAACAATAGTCAGAACACAATAGTATGCAACATAGACATTATGTTTACTCTCATCCATTGATGGTGTAAGGAGTCAGGCTTTTCTTGAATTTTAGGTTGTCTAAAGTGCTTGTTGTGGTCTTGGACTAGAATGGCATGGTATTCACAACACCAAAGTTGGGCATGTGTAATGGACAGTCTGAATAATGCCAAGGCTGCCAAACGAGTTTGAGTCTGATCTATCTCTGATTTGTGTGTGACCATTCAACAAGCTTGTCTAAGGTGAGCAGTGAATTCCAAGGGGAAAATTTTGAGTGGTCTATGTCTTGCAGCTTCTAGCATCACATCGTGGCCATGTTTTTTCATTCTCTGTTAAGGCTTCTTTGAAGATGAATGCAAAACTATGCCTCAGGAACACTGTTGAGATATTTTTCTTTCTTTACTTTTAAATGTCAAATGTTTGGTTTTCCTCTGTAACCCTTGGAAATTATTTCATTGTCAAGTATGCCTGGAATTTACTGGATGCTGAAGAACACTGTTATCATTAGAAGGAGTAAGAGTAGCGAAGCCAATGAAACCTTTACAAACATACAATAGTGTTATGCTAGAGTAGCTCTTAGTAATAAAGGGTGACTCTATACACCATGGAGCTGGACCACATTGTAGAGCTTTGTGTATTTGCTGCTTCCTCTGAGCTGATGGACAAAGTCTTTTAATCTGAAGCAGCAGGGGTTTGTAGTTCTAAGTTAAAGTGTTCCAGCTTTGGTTTTTATGTGGATGATGCTCCAAGCACATTCTTGTGTTGGAACAAAGGAGGATAATTGGTAGCAAAATACCAACAAAAAGTTCTTGGCTAGGTGCAGTGGTGTTGAAAGAAGCATACCATGTCATAAAATTTAAGCCTTAAATTCCAAAGAGCTATTTTGTCTCAAAACCCAACTTTGAAAAATCAAGACAAATTCCCTCGCTTCTTTTACTGGGAATTTCAGAGGTGCTGAAAGGCATGAAATTCTTGATAACAATTGGGTTCCCAAATACCTTGGGCCTCTCTGAATATCCTGAGTAGAAAAAGTCAGTAACAATCTTCTGAGAATGTACCATATGTAGAGGACAAAACATGTGTTTTCGAGCAGTGGTTTGCAAAAGGCTGTAAATACAGCTGGGAAATATTACAGTATTCGTAGTTATAATGGCATACTGCTGTCATTTGAAAATACTGAAACTGTGTAGTAAGCTGTTAAATGGAAGTCCCTTTAAAGTTTTCCACTGCGGGTTCTTGAATACATCTGCCTCCTTTTTTGCTACAATAGGCAGTTTTTGTTTGCACTGGCTTCCATACCAAGTACAGTTAGTTAATGAATATTTAATTGCCATTAATGCAGAGACTCTTGTTACATAGGAAAATATATTGTACAATAAAAGCCTCGGACCCATCTTCACACTCAAAATGGAAGTCTGAATATTTATTGTAACTCCACTTTTGGAAAGTTTGCTGGTATATTCTAGTTTAAGTTGTCTTTGAAATGGCTTGGTGTGGAAGCTCCATGTTTACTGGGTTTTTATTGTGACTGTTATGGGGCAAAGTGATGCTAGATTATTGAGCGTGCCAAATAGGGAAGGATCAAATATAATGGAAAGGGTTGTGATTGATTCCTAGACTGCAAGTCATTGAGGCAGTATGTGTTATGTATTTACACAGTGTTTTTAGGTGCTGTGATAATACAAACAATGCATAACTCATTCCAGCTTTCATTACTGTATAGAGACATGTGGAAGCAGGAGAGGAACAAAGTGTTAAGGGCTTAGAAATAAACATGAGCAGAAATTAAGATTGTGCACTATCTGAAGCAAGTACAGGTGGATGAAGGGTAAACAAACTCAAACCATTAGAAATATGGATGTGCATCTTTAATGCCTAAATCCTCAAATGAGTGTGTCCTTCAAGATGGTCTTTCTCTTCTGTATGCAACAAAAGGTTGTGCTGTGGTTCTGTCTCACTGCTTAACAGGCATCAGGTTGCCTGTGGGTAGGGATCTTGAGTTAGTCCAAAGTCCTCACAAATAGGATATTCAATGCTCAGACAAACAAAGTATTTTGGTAAATGACATTGCAGCTTGAGAAAAGAGTAACTTCTGTGTGTGTCTGCTGGGTGAGGTGATCTGTACTGTGTAACAATCTGTCCATTTGATAGCATGCTTCAAGTGTCCTAAATATTATGTTTATTTGTTTGGCAGGCGTTATGCTTTCCTATTGAGAGCTTGAATGGTTCATTGACAGTAGCAATTCATCTGTAATAATCTACCTTGAGCAGTTGTGGGGTTTTTTTCATTAAACATGAACTAAAATGATTTGTTGAAGAATCAGAATGAAAAGCCATTTAGATTTAAAACACTTGAAGCAAAATTGCTTTTCATGTAAGTTCCTTTACAATGTCTTTCTCTTTTCAGTGCTTTTTGTAGCACTATTCCCAGAGAGATGCACTCGCTAACAAGAGACAGGGACTGTAAGATAAGTCTAAAGCCTGATCAGATACCTCAGTGTGAGCTGTGGGAAATGTGCGTATCATGGAAAAAACAGCTTAAAAAAAACCCCAACAACAAAAAGAAGCCCTGTTGTGAGAATCTGTGGTTATTGTTCTTTGTGTAGTGCCAAGAACAAGATGCAGACTTAGGAAGTGGTATTTAACTTTATTTGCTGTCTTAGAATTTAAAGTCCATGATCCCTTCTCTGTAGAGACAGAGTCAAAGGAAAAGAGGCTGATTTTCTCAGTAGCTTATAGACTTCTCCAAGACCTGTTTTCCACAGGTCATTTAATTTAACTGCTCTTGGACTACTAAAAACAAAATGATAAACTGTCTTTTAGTGCAATGTGGATGTCTACAAAGGGTGGTAGGGATGGAAGGATGTTGTATCTCCTATTTCCATATACCTACATTTGGTAGATGTAGCACCTTAGGAAGAAAAACTGAAGCTATGTTTTAACTACTGTACCAAACTAAGATGAAGGCCCATTTGCATCACTGGTCTGTCGGTCTTTTTGCTAGATCTGCATAATTTATATGGATTTTACATAGCATGGTGAAAGATTATAAGGTCAAATTCAGATCTCCTGGTGGAGCTGTTCCTGCAAGTGACCTCCAAGTTCTTGGATCTGATTCCATGGATCTGAAGAGGCAGGCAAGTTTAATTAGGCAAAGTGTCCTGTCATTCTGCCTCCTTCTAAAGAGCACTACCTAGATGCATTTCAGGTTCCCATCGTTAATTCGAGTCTCAGCCAAAGTTAACATTGCCAGAATTTCTTCCCTGTGGGATGTCAGGAATTATATCTAGTGAACTAGTCAGAGCATCAGTATATTGCTACATTTCTGCCCTCAGCACTCCATCATACTGCATCTCAGCAGTCTGTAGCAAGGTTGCTTCCATTGTACACTGGGCTGAATATGTCTATAAGGGATTCTTTCTACAAATTAAGTGTAAATAAGCTAAATGAGCACTAATAAAGACACTAGACTGGCATCTCAACTAGATTAAATCTACGTAGTGCTGTGTTTGAGAAGGTTGCTATGAAAATATGGGTTTCTCCTTCTTCGATATAGGTATGGATTTATGAAGCTGGTTCGTACTTTAATTGGTTGTCTTTTGTGCATTGTTCTTCCAGTTCCTCTGGAACAGAGGAAAACCAAATATTTGACATTTAAAAGTAATATAGAAAAATACGTCTCAACAGTGTTTCTGAGCCATAGTTTTGCATTCATCTTCAAAGAAGCCTTAACAGTGCGACAGTATACACTGAAACAAATAATGTCAGGAGATACACAGCAGAGGTATTTTTTTATATATTAAATTCATGCAGCAAACCATATTGACTTCAGCGGGTTTCTTGGCAAGTCACCAAACCTCTGTGATGATTTAAATAAAGAGGAAAAATATTTTGTCAGAATGGCAGAATTGTAATGTCCTAAGGGGTCAGGAAAACCATATAAATGCTGTTTAATGTTGTACTCTTTTGTTTTACTCTTACAGTAGCTTCTTCATTGTCATTAAAATTTGGTTATAACTATCTAGCAAAATACTAAACATGTTACCATAGGGAGTATGTCATCCTTCTAACATCAAAGAAGGTTGTTTAGGTTTTTTGTGTTGTTTTCTTTTTTTTAAATGTCATAGCTGAGTCAGTTGTTGTTTACATCCTGTGAAAGGGCTGAAGCCTTTTTATTTGAAATATTGAACAGTAAATACCTCTTTTATTCAGATCGTCCCAAAACAAAAGCTAGGAAGATTCTAACTCTGATGGACTCCTGCCAAGCAAGACATAAAATAGCAGCTTAAAAAACCAAAAAACCCAAATTACCCCAATTTTACCCCAATTTGGGTAAACCCCAAATATCACTCATCAGAGTGAACATAATCAGCCAGTGCATGAAACCAAGAAATATTCTAATCATCAGAGCTCTTCATGTTAAACCTATAAATAGTATCTGAAACTTAGATAATGTTGATGCACATTATAGTTTAGTTCCAGTGACTGCGAGGTGTTGGAACAATGCCAGTGCAATATTTTTAGCAAGTCACAAATTCTCTGAAATTGAAATGTGCTTCAGAGATAGCTCAACTTTGACAAAATGCTGACAGGATCCTAACTGCCAAACACATTTCCTCTCTGGGTGCCTGTCTGGTTCCTTCGTTGTCCATTTGCTGGGATACCTTGTCCTGGAGCCCCTACCTTGGGGAGATGCTGAGTGAACTGCCTCTGGGCTGCAGGTTCCAGGCTCCCAGGATCCACAGCTTGCCCTGGACAAGTGCTCTGCACCCTTTTGCAAAGAATGGACAAAGATTTGATACTCCTTCATTCTAAGGAAGAGCAAAAAATAATTCAAGATGGAAAAATTCCCCACACTTAAGAATTGCCTTTTTGTGCACAGTTCTAGAGTGTGCATCGTGTTGGCAAGTAGATGGACAACTTAAGTTGTTCTGTTGATTGAGATGTAAGTTGCTGTCACTTTGCAGAATTAGGTATTACATTGCTGCAAGGTAGAAGTTTAATGCTAGCCTTAAACTTTAGATGGGGGCGTGGCACTAGCAGATTAAAAGACTTGTCCAAGTTATCCCGAAAGCTTCCTTCCAAGGAAGCTGAACTCAGCTCTTCAGCCTTTACCACAGGGTCACCCAGCTTAACTCTGTGAAACAAAATCAGTGAGATCTTTGGCACTACAACCTTCCACTGTCTTGCTGCCAGTAGTCTCTGCGTATTTGATGGTCTCTTCAGTTGTAATGGAATTGATCATGTTGCAAAATGGAGCCACCTTCTTTACACTTGAAGGCTGGCTCCAGGTGCCTGTGTGGGTGTGATGATATGGTTTTGGGTGATGGTATGAACTGTAACTAAATTAGAAGCTCTGTTCCTGTGTTCTTCAGCTATAAATAGGGATCTTGTTATATGCCTTGGTTCAGACACAAAATGCTCAGGAGGAGCATATGGATGCAGTTGGGAAAGACTTTTATTTTCTTAGCTTTTAAACTAAAAAATGGTAAGCTTAAATCACCTTTTTCTTTATTGTTGTGTTTCTTATGTAGCTTTAACATAGCATGGCAAAAACAGGAAACACACATAGAAGTTGCTGGCCTTATCTACAGTAGCATTTGCCTTCCCTCAGCTGCACTAGTGCTCACAGCAATGATAGCTAGTGACGTTTTAATTGGTGCCTAGTGTTCTCTCACTGTCAGCATGCCTGGATTGTTTGGTAGTCCCGGCTGGTGGCCATGGGCCACCAGGGTTAATAGGAATGCAGACACAGCTGGTCTGGGTCAAATCCCTGCATGCTTTAGTTTGTGAAAATTTCTGATCGCTTCCAGTATGTGGTAGAAAGGATATAGCAGTTAAAAGGTATCTTTCATTATCGTAGACTAATTAGGGCTGTTCTAACTTCCTGAGGGAATATGTAGTAATACCCG
Source organism: Cariama cristata (assembly GCF_000690535.1). Classification (NCBI taxonomy): domain Eukaryota; kingdom Metazoa; phylum Chordata; class Aves; order Cariamiformes; family Cariamidae; genus Cariama; species Cariama cristata. The sequence goes on along the minus strand of NW_009593034.1, from coordinate 150,953 downwards.
GTACTTACAGAAGACTGAAACCAGGCAGGAGTTATTAAGTTCCGGAGGAGAAAATATACTTGTTTCTGCTTCTGCGTCCTTTAACTCCTTCTTATACCTTAATGAAATGTAACCTGGATGAAAAACAAAGCTGAAAAAAGAAAAAAAAAAAAAAGAAAAAACATTCTCTATTCTTTGGAGCCTGGACACTTAGCCCCTAAAGGAGGCTAGAAATGTTTTCTTTCTCACTGTGGAAGTGTGATTATGTGGAAGCCTTGCTTTTTTAAATTTGGAGATCTTTTTCTTCCTTTTCTCCTTCATTTCTTTTTTTTCCACTTGCATCACTAAGGCTGCTGCTATTTTGCCTACATTTCCAGAGTGAAAACAGACTTTGCGTTCGTGAGCTTCTAATTGAAAGCGATACAAGCCCTTGAACGGAGCACCGTTGCCCTTGTCCTCATGAAATATTTTATCCTTTCTGATTCATTGGACATGCAACTGTAATAAAGGCCAATTTTTGCAACTGGATATGTGTAGAAGTTGATCCTTGTTGTCTTTGTGCAGGAACACCTCACAGTGACATCTGTGGCTGTGCTGCACATGATTTCCGCCGCTTCATGGGAATAAGATGATGCTTGTGCATTATTAAAAGGGCCTAACAAGTTTCCTGGGGAGACACTGTGAAGTGCAGTGTATAACAGTATTTATGTAATTAATGCCTTGGGATTTTAATGGAAAATACTGCTATTTTGCAACTATAATTTTCATTTTCTGGCAGCCTCAGAGTGACAATGAAACTGTAAATTGCACAGACTCCCTAAGCTGTTGTCTCTGATAGGAAAGATGGACAGTTTTGCTGTCTTGAAGGAATGATTAACTGGGAACTAGTCGTGATACTAGCACATAATCACAAGCATTCAGTGTAATGTCATCAAAGTGTCTTTCCAAGAATGAGGTGTAGTAAGAAATTTACTTTTTCCCCCCCTGAAGTTTTTATTTGAGAAGAGATGAAGGAGATTCAGAAAACAAGCAGCAAGAGGTGAAACAAAGTATATGTGTTACTTCTGACTTCCCACCACACCCCCTCCGACATGGAGTTAGGTCAGATACCAACTCAGGTACAAGGCACTCTAAATGGACTAGCTTCCCGAGCTTTCACTCTGCTTTTCAGCCTGGACTGCCAGCTTTGTCTGAGCTGTCTGCGGTTGTGGTTACACTGCTATCCATACCTGAGCTAGCAAAGCAAACAGTGTCCTATGCTTGACAGTTGCAGTAATGACTGAAGGATTTATGTACTTAACAACTTCCTCCTCTTTGATCTTCAGAAATGTAGTCTGTTGTACCTCTATACTGATGGAAATACAGCCCGTCCTGAATGCCCTATGCCTTTGTGCAGGACATGATTTGTCCTTTCTGTAATAGGACTGAGCTGAATGCAGTGCCCTTGACCTGACTTCGTTTGGCACTATTGTAAAACAACTGAACAAAGATCCAGCTGTCCTCCAAACTAAGCCTACCAAAAGTAGAAGTTTTTGTGATACCCAAAGACTAGCAAACTCACCTTCATTCTGTAGCTTGTCTCTGGTGTGAGACCCCCAGCCCTCTCCAGGGACCTGAACACCATATGTCTTCCTACAGTGCTGTTCTCATGACAGCAGGGTTTATGTATGGGGAAACTAACACAAGCTGTAATAGTCTGTTTGATAGTAGATAACAGACAGTTTGCAGTTGTCTCTTAGGAGAGCCCTGGCATTTGGCTTCTTTGGGAGAGTGAGGGGAAGAGGTAGTTGTTGGTGAACCAGGAGCGTAGTCAAGGCTCTCTGGAAATGGGCTGTGCAGACCACAGGCTGGTAGAGCCAGAGCAGCCAGCTTAGGAGAGTTGCTGTCAGGTGGAACAAATTGTGAAGGTTTGTTTCAGTGGAGGATAGTATAAAGTCCTAAGCAGACTTGTGCAGGGAGTTTTTACAGGTCTTATGTTATGCCTTGTACACAGTGATTACTTTATCTCATACATTTTTCAAATGCTCTGTGCAGTTCGGTCCAGGATGCTTTTCCTTCAGACCAAATTTTCGTGGGGGGAGGGGCGGGCATGCCATATGGTGACAATGGACAGCCTAGGTCCTTTTGGTCCCAAGAGAATTTCTGGAAGAGTTTTTCAAGTGAATGATTTACTGTTTCTTGCCCTGTTTCTTCTCCAACGGCGCAGAAATATCCTAGTGACCTCAAAGCTAATGCACTGCAGTGTCTCTGGATGGAGACAGCGACATTTTTGGCAATGTAGTTTTGGAGCATTATTCTCCCTTTCATTTCCAGCATTTCTGGGGATGCTTCTAGCAGAAATCATGACCTTAGAAGCATCTGCTGGAAACTAGTCCCTCCAGACACACTGGAGATCTGAATGTTGTTCTTCGTGCCATGGTACCCGCCATGAAGTTGAACTGGTTTCCTGTGTTGTACATAAATGGAAAGCATGTCGTCTTCTGGTTAATTATGAACCTTTATCTGTATTGTCTTAATCAGACCACTGAAGTTCTTTTATTTATTAAACTGTCTCGTAGTGTGCGGCTACCATTATATGTCACAAGGTTTAGGAACAAGTTTCACTCTGTAGTTTTGCATCTGAAACTTTCAAAAATTCTTCTGTAATGAAAAAAAAAAATTGTCTTATTTCCTTACATTATTGTAGTCTTCTCTTCCCAAATCTCTTGCTCATACAAATATAAGCTTTCTCAGGTGAATATCCCAGTGTTGTGAATATAAGGTCTCTGCATTATCCTGGCATATAATTCATATGATTTGTTGAAGTGACAAATGATTGACTCTGCACTGAGGTGGACGAAGAAAGGTGTCAGTTCTTGGCAGTGATGCATTTCCATTGCATGGGGTGAAGAGTCAAATCTGCAGATTTAAGATCTTGATCATATGGACTGCGTACAGTACTCCGGTGGTATGTTTGTCCTGAAGATTGTTTCACCTGAAAAAATTTAAGGAATTAGACTAGTTGCAATGCCTCAGATATTAATGATATTGCATGTCATTCTTAATTACACTTCTGTAAGTTTAGAGTAATACTATTTGGAGGGAGGGTGTTGGATCCAGTGTAATGAAGATCAGAAGCTTATGTTCGATCTATAGCTAAGAGAAACTCAGGTATGTGAGGGTTTGAAATTCTGGTGTTGGCAAATAAAAGCAGAAAGAGGAGAAGTAAAATTGTGTGTTAGTATTGGTATTATGGTATTACAGTATAAACTGGTGTGATGCCACTGACTTCAGATGGTACTCTCACTGTATTTGTTGAGGTCTGGTCTTTTGAACCTATATATATTCCAATTAATTCTGTTAATACCATAATAAATTATCTTAATTACTTCTAAAAATGGTCTCTTCATTTTCCAGATGGTACCCTGGATATGATGGGAACTTACCCAGTCAATTTTGCCCTCCATGGGCTGATAACAATCTGTTTATAAAAGGTTTAAAGTCTTTTCTTGCTATATTCGTGTTCTGCTTTGGCCTTGATTATTCTCAACTGAATGCCTCTGAATATTTTAGCTGTCATGTGCTCAGTATTTGATGCTTTGCATAGTAGAACTGGAATAAACTGGCTGTGCTATAAGATGTTCAGTGTGTACTTAAGACAATGACCATTTAGCTGTCTTATTCCTTAGAAACATTTTAAAGATTAATCATAAGAGAGTGGTGTAAGCCAAGAAAAAGATAGTTGAAATAGATCAGAAATTAAGTATTTTTCTTCATGGTGTTTTGCTTGGACTCAGTATTTTGATAACTTGGTGCAGAATTCACAACCACAATGACTTGTTTGTGTGCCTGAAATTTGGATGAGCAGTGATAGAGCAATTCTGAAATATGCAAGGCTGAATTTGCTGAGTCTGTTTCTCGGTCTTTGAGACTGCAGTAAGCAGTCAAATGCTTAACACTGGTGGCAAAAGTGAATATGTTTCCCTTGGGGTTTGGAGGGGTGGCCACTCAGTTGATAAACCCTAGACAGAGGCCAACCAGTCACTGTAGTATAGACTTCCAAGCAGCTAAAGCAACAGCCTCCTTCGTGTCAGGGAGATTGCTGTTGGGGTCTGCATGTGAGAAAGATTTCCTGTGTTTTTCAGTTCAGCAGCATGGAGGAGAGAGGGAAGGCTTTAAAACATCTAGGGGTAGTGTTTTGTTTTCAAGTAAGCTTAAGTACAAATGTATTCTTAAAAATTTTTGCCGTTGGAGTTTGGTTTTCAATTGTTTTGATTGTCATATTACAAATTTTATGATAGTGATTTTGTAGCCTGATTTTTATATTAAAAATCAAGGAGTGGCCTCAATACCAACGCATTATTGCCTTTGTAAAGAAACCCAAACCAATAAACCAACCAACCAAAAAAACCCTCACCAAAACCCAAACACCCCCACCCAAAGCAACCACCCCCACCAACCTATCAGAAGGACATCGTATGGTCTCTCTTTCCCTCCTTCAGAGAAACAGGTATAGACACTGCTGTGGGTTGCCTCTTAATGAGTCGTGATTCACTTTTGGAGGTGATTTACTAATTCTGCCATAGGTCTGAGAGTTAAGAATGGTTTCTGCTCTCTTTCTCTCTGAAATAATAGATTGGTGTTTTTTGGTTTGTTTTTTTCCTGACAGGCAGTCAATTAGTCTTAACTGAGTAGCTCCGAGTGAATGAATCATGGGATCAACTAAACTTGAGGACGAGGGTTTAGACTGTGATTTATACAGTGTGTTTAATTGCTTAGTAATACAGCAAGGGAGGACTGGGGAAATTTTAACCTTAGCTGGTATGAATATAACTGTATTTTGGGGAGACAGCACATTACATGCATGCTGTCTGCTTGTAATCTGAACACTATGCATGTAAACCCTGAGTGGAGGAGACGTCTAGGAGGACTCTCTGAAGCTCAGTGAGGCCTGAACTGCCTGTATGCAGCTTAAGACAAGTCGTGAAGAAAAGGTTACCTAGTAACTGTGTAGGGGAAGAGACATTTGCTGAGCCGTGTTTCTCTACAGTTATGCCTTGGCTGAGTAAATAGGCCCTTTGAGAAGGTACCAGATTTAACTGAAAATAGTGTCTTTCAGGCTTCAGGCTCAAGCAGAAACTCAAGCCCTCAAACTTGCTGCTGAGAAGATGTCAGCAATCAGTCTTCTTTCCTAAATGAATAGGTTTTGTGTTCCATGCTGTTGTAGCTCTTCAAGTACCCCCTATACCTCCTTGGCTTCATACACATTTTCAGTTACTTTCTTGGACCTCTGTCTTATTGCTTGGTCCTTTATGCATCAGCATGAAGAGAATATTAAATGCTACCGCTCTGATGGGGTGTCGTTCTTATCTTTAATTGTATAAACTCTTTCTATATGATTATTCAATTATTTGTATTGTGATAGAGTCTAGACTTGTCTCAGTCATGAGTCAAGGTCTCCTGCTTCTAGGATTTCCACAAATGCAACCAAAGAGACTGTATTGCCCATAAGAAAGACCTTAGACCTACTTTGACCTATCCTACTTTTCATGTAGAACTAATATGAAGTTACTATAAGGTACAGTTCCATCGGTTTTGAAAGGAGATTATAGTGCTAGCGTCTGAGAGTCAGAGAAGGCATCAAGTGTGTCTGCTTTGCCACTTAGTTATTCAATATTGCAGCTGGAGATGGGGAGGCCATATGCAGTGTACTGCCCCTGGGTGACACAAAAGATTTCATTTGGCTGGGGCTGCCTCAAGCTGTCACAGGTGTTCTTCTTTCATTTACAATAGCTCCTTTAAAATATAAATGACTGCATTTATTACATCAGCTCTTTTTCCTTCTTTGGAATACCCCAGCTAAAGTTACATTGCACATAACAAATGTTCTCGCTCCCTTGAGAATGAGTTTAATTACTGGTGTAGGTGGGTAAAGGATCTATCATGTCTGAGATATTAATTTTACCATGCTTTAGTTAAGAGGTCAGGTGTGAAAGGCTGCAGAATACCTCCCACTTCAAGATGCTGAATAGAATGGTGGGGGATAGAAGGCACTGATACGATGAGGTTTTTACTGTCTGTAGGAGTATCGACTTTCCTTCTGCATCTCATTACAATGAGGCTGGTGTCTGGAAAGACATGCCAACTTTTATTTGCTCGTTGTGTTTTCTAACATTAAAGGCTTTTTCCATCCAGAGTCTTTGAAGCACCAAAACAGCATGTGACTCCTTTTAGAAGTGATGGTCACTCCTAGGTATCACTGATTTTCGTTAGAAATGTCAGGACTGCACCCTCTTGCCCAGTGTATTTGAAGAACAGGGCTGTGACTATCTTATGCCCCTGTACTCTGGCACAAGGGAGGATGTGGGGCCCTTGTTCACCAGAGGACAACAGGTGCTACCATCTCTGAACACCCAGTTGTTTCCTCTTTATGTCTCACTTTGAGTGTGGACAGATTCCCTTCAGCATTTAATTTGAAAGTCTTGTTTCTAGCTGACTCAAAAAACAAGGAAACAGACTTGGAAAACATTCAGGAAGAAAGCAGCAAAAAATGGGCAGGCAGAAGGCAGGTGCATCTCATAACAAGATTAGAGAAAACTAGACGATAAGAATGCCTTGCAGTAGGGTGGCCAGAACATCCCCAACTGAGCTGTTAACGTTTGCCATGGCAGCTGGAGTAGCAATGCTATAGATAGGAGCAGGTGTTCACTGGCCAATGTTTGAAGGTTTTCTTGAGATTGACCCATTGCACTTTTAGAAATACTAAGTGACCAAGTGGTACTGTTGTTCTCCAAACAGGAGATGTCCTTGTAAGGAGGACAATTGATTACTTTTATTAATGTCTTTTTCATCACTTACTGTCTATGTGAATTGCTGATTCATCAAGATGTTTTTGTGAAGTGTGATACAGAAAGTTTCTGTTCAGAAACTTTTTTCCTTTTTCTTGTATTTTCTGTTGCTGTTTTCTATTTTCTGTGGTGTTTGCTTCTCTTGCTTTTAAAGGAGAGTAACAGTTCAGCTATGCCACTGCGTTTGCATCCTTGGAGGAAGACTGGTGTAATACTGGAAAAACACAGAGTTAAATATTAACGTGTACTACTGAATGTTCCTACTGAAAAAATCAGGAACATTTCCAAGCAGGGAAAGCAGACTTTCCTTCCCTGTAGTTAAGTTTTGCCGCTTAACTTTTGAAACTACAGCTTGCTTGGTTATTTTAACGTGGTTAATAGTTTGAAATTGGGAATCCTCTGCTTCTTAAGTTCTCTCACCTAAGCTGCTTTTCCTTACCCAGTGGTAGACTTAGGGGAAGACTCTCACGTGGTGAATTAGTGCTGGAATGTATGATAAGTTTTTTGAAGGTAAGAGGT
>NW_009593034.1:95887-143597 GCF_000690535.1 Cariama cristata | reverse complement strand
GTCTTTCCCCCCCCCCCCCCGCCCCCTTCCCTCTGTACTTTGGCTCGGAAATGGAAGTTTCAGTGCTTGCTCTTTCAGTCAGAAAGTTAATAAATGTTGTGATTTGATACTGATGCTACAGTAACTCCTTAAGGCATATTCAGAATTGGGGTTCCTCTTGGGTTATAAAGACACATAGCCCATTAGTATTGGCTGAGGACCTAATTAGCTAAGGCTGGAAATGCAACATTTTCTTCTGCTGTCTTGAAATGTCATCACCAGTCTCTGCTGAGATAAGAAGGTGCACAAAGGAAATGGTTTTGATGAAGAGTAGTCTTAAGAGTTTGATGTATTCAGAACACGTATTTATTCTGTCTTGCTGGTTGTCTCGAGTGTCAAGACTTCTGCCTCAGTGCACCGGGATTCCCTGCTCAAGGTGTTAAAGCTCTAATCTTTGCAGAGCAGCTCAGATATCAACTGTGGTGAAGCAGGAGCAGTGAAGCCTATGACCCTGAATTGGAAGGGCTAGATTGGGTAATACAATGTTAGTGGGGTGGTATTGCTGAAGCTTCTCTCTGTATATGTAAAAACTATGCATGATGATACAGAATTAATCTTTCAGAAATAAAATTATGGGTTTTGTTTTAATTCCAATTACTTGCATTTGCGCAATGGCATCCCAAAGCAAGAGAGGTCTTGGCATTTGCATGAGGCATGTGCTTCTGCCCACAAAGAGCCAGTAAGAGAAATCAGTAAAAACAAGTCATGCAAGGCATGAATTGCTCAGAGGTGGAAGAAACCTATTAGGCTATCTAGCCCACCCGCGTGCGAGTGAAGAATTACTTCAACTGGATTTGCTTTAGAGGACAGATGAATAACTGAGTAAAACATAGGATCACATTTTCTATGTGATATAGTGGAAGGCCTCTATGCCTCAGTTTGTACCTGTGCATCTAGCTTTGAACCTCATAAGCAGCGATATCCCAGAGAAATTTTTTCCAGGCTGTTTGATTTAAAGTGTAACAACAGTCTGAACAGAAACTGTTCTGATTGCACAGATAGGCAGTTTTGCTTTGTGGGGTGATTTTTGTGTCATCAAAGGAGACCAAGAAGAAACGGCAAAAATCTGTGAGAATGGCTATCTATGAGAGCGCGTGTGTATGTGTGTGTGTTTGACAGTGCGAGAGGTCCGTCTGTGTTATATCAATTGTGAGACTAAAATGGCTACTCTGCCTGACCATAGGGAGGGAATTCTGCAAAGGCAACACATTGCAAAGAGAACAAAGGCCTTATTGCGTTATGGCTGTGTGCGACACACTGTTAACGCTAAAGCAAGTTACCATTGCCTATTAAAGTAGTGTCTCGCATGTTCTTGAAACAGAGGCTGTAATGCAAAGTGATTTAACTTACTGGGAGCTGATGCATCTAGTTCTGGCATGGACATATGAGATCTCTCTGTCGAAAAGGCAGACAAACTTGTTGGTGCTGGTGTTTTAAGCAGCTTCATCTGGTGACTGGACAGGGAATTGCAGGCACATTTGTTTCATTGCATTAATTTCTTGCATTATTCCCCTTTTGTCTGTTATTTTTTCCTTACCAGTATTTGGTTTTGAATAGAAAAAGAACTGTGGTAAATTATGTGCATACCCCACTTCTTTCCAGGCCTGACATGTTTATATATACAAAGAATTATGGAGGAATTAGAGAGGACCAAAGAAGCTAAGAAATTCTTTGGAAGAGCTTGTCAGATTTTTAATTAATGGGCATATAGCAGAGGGAGTGAAATCTGTTGCTCAATACCATAATAGGCAGTGCAGTGCTTCTGCCTCTCTCTGTCATCCTTGACAGACAGATTTATTTTTGGTAATGAGACATTTATCTCCTTTGCATCTATTAAAAGCCAGTTCCAGTGTCAAAAATCAGTTGGAAATAACATGAAAAAGTTTAGTGGTGAAATGTATTTCTCTTGGATACTTATCACAGCTCCATCAAATCCTGGGGATCCTTTTTCACTTTATTTTGGTGTATTTTTGCCTTTCTGTGACTTGCATTTCTGGATGATTTAGGTGTTATTCCAATAGCACCAAATTATGGAGTGAAAATTTAGATTGTGTAAAGTGGCTTAATGGGATTACTTTCAGGGCAATAATTAATATACTGTTGATGTAAATAATTGCTTTTCAACACTTTTTTGTGTGTGGACCCTTCAGGACTTTTTCTTAGCTGCAGATCCCTGCCTACCTGACTTAAGTCTATTGAAAGCAGACTTGCTTTTCTCCATGAGCATCCTTGAAGCAGTCCACAGAGAAGCACAGGTAAGTGGCAGCCTGGTTCAGCTCACCTGGTGCCATAGAGAAGGAGTCCACATAGAAATAACAGTGGTAAAAGAATGCCATTAGTAAAACAATATGGGCTCTGCTTGTATTTCTGGTCCTGACCCAGTTCAGTTAGGGAAGTATTTTCACACTTGTGGACTGAGTAATTAATGTCATACTTAAGCAGGTCAACAAGCAGACCACTTTTCCTTAATCTGTCCATAGAGAAGCTTGTGTGAGCTCTAGGTGAATGCAGTGGGGTTTTTGTAGCTATTTGTTTGAAATGTTGTGGGATTTATTAGATGCCTTTTAATCAGTTTTCAAACTGTTCTATAGCATTCTGCAGGTGGGATGTAATTTTCCTAGTGAGATCTGAAGCTTGACAATTGGTGAAAAAACAACTGCCACCTTCTAGGTTTGCAAATAAGATTTCTTTAAAGAACCTATCTGGTGCCTCTGTGCATCTCCATTTTGTTTGCTATAAAAGAGGGGAAATGGCCAGAATGTCAGAAAGGGTTACTGATATGACCCAGGAGTTTATTCCAAGAAGTTTATTTTCAGAAATTGTTGAGTATTCATACTTGGAGAACCTTTTAAAGTATTTATGATTCACACTAGACATTCCTTTCAGTCTTGGTTGATATCCATCTCATAAAGGTGACATAGGACTAATTAGATTGATGCAAGGAATGATTTGACTTTTTAGCTGATAAAGTGCTAATTATAAGAACTGCAATCGTCTAGTAACAGAACAACAGATAACAAACATTGAAAGCTTACTATTCCGGAGGAGTTATGTCATCCAGCTCCATGGATGAAACATCTTTTCCATGGAAGAAATTGCATCCTACATAGAAGGGATTCTCTTCTGTACTGTACAAATCCTACAATTGTCCTTACCTACCCATTTCCTTTCACTCTTCCGTTCATGCACAAAGGTTATTTTCCTCATTGGGCTCCTGCTGCAGCCTCTATGTCTATGTACTATAAACAACGCTACCCTTTCTTCACCCTATCCTCCTACATGTGCTTTTGAACAATTGTGGTTGCTAGGATTACAGTTCTCATAAAGCTACGGCGAGGGGAGATGTGTCCCTTCATTATCACCTTCCTTTTGCAATCTTCTGTTCTTCTTTGCATTACTTAAGTCATTTTTTCGAAAAGTATGTTTGTTGTGAGACCTTTCAACAGCAATGCTGCTGCTGCTGCTGTGCTCCTTGATGCTTTTCCTGTCCTTTTTGTTTAAAAAGGCATGGAAAGTTAGTGACTAAGTTGGGGAAAATTATTTGATTTCGTTGTATGCTGCAAGTTAAACCTTCAGTGCCTTGCACAGGGACTACTTCCATTTCTGATGAAAAGGGACAAGGGCTCCAAAATGGCAGAGGCGGTGACGCTCTGTTCTGTTCCTTCTCTTTCCTCCCTTCTCCCTTGCACTCAGGTTTTACAGACATGGATGCTGACTCTGTGATGCATCACGTATACTGCAGAACTGGGCATGTTTCTCCTTCACAGGAGGTGTACAGAAAATGACAGCCTTCACATTATTTCAAGTGGCACAGCAGCCATCCTTTGATGTGCCAGACTAATTTTTGCAGGCAAGAATTGACACTGAGTTGACTCTTGTGTGTAGAAGGATGGATATATGTGCTTTTTGTTTTCTAATAAACATTTGCTTCTGTATAGTGCTCACCTTGATACTTTTTTTTTTTTTTTTTTTTTTTTTTAAGTGTGGATCCTGTTTGTCAGCGTGCTTGAGCCACAGAGTTCAGCTTCAGAAAGTTTTAGTGCTTATTCCAGGGATCTCACTGTAGCCTTTCCTTGGAAGGGTTGAAAAGTGCAGTAATTCCACAATCTGTGTTAACCCTTAAGTTTGAAATGCCTTCACAGTGCTCAAAATAATACAGGATAGTACCAAGTTCTCTGGAGTCCACTGGGCCTATTTCACAAGGCAGGAACTAATTTTGGAAGAACTTGTGTTCCCAGTCTTAATACTTTGCCTGAGATATTCAGGAGTGAGCTGTTTAATAGTAATGCTACAGTTGAATGATCCTTCTCGATCAAAAGACCTGGCATCCAACTACAATGAAGAGTGAAGTTTTGAACAACCTGACACCAATCTCTGCATCCCACCAGCCTGGCTGATCACCACATTGCCTTTGGCATCCTGTGGGCGTGAGCACTGCTGAAGTTCTGCCTCTGTATTGCTGAGCCGTGTGCTCTGGGGAAGGAAGAGACAAGGGGCAGGAAGACATATCTCCAGGCGGACGATATGATGTGGTTAGAGAGGGGCAGACATTCAGCAGTTGACACTTGATACAGTAAATTCAGGACAATACTCACTCCATCAAAATCGCAGAACAACAGGGGAATGTTCTTATCCTTTCTGTCACAGAACAGCTCATATTAGGGTACAAAGCATCTCTGTTTTAAGCTTTGTCCTGGATTTTGCATACAGGAGACTGTCCAGATTTGTGCAATACGTTCTCTCTGTTGGGTCTTCTCACTTGTTTCTGCTTAAATGCTTAAGAGGTATGGCAGAAGTATCGGCTGGGAGGTTGAACAAAGTGTGAGTGAAAAGCAAAAAGCTGATGGTGAACAGTAATTAAGAAGTATTGCCAAGGGTGGTTTGAGAGAAGGCAATGAAATGGAATAGTTATGAATGAGATTTCTGCACGAGATGCAGGGAAGGTTGCCCAGAATATCTCCTTCTACCTCCAGTAACTTCCAGTGTCGCAGCATCTTTATTGATGATATATAGGATATGTACTTTTGCTGCTCCTACCTGGATATCCAAATATTTCACAATTGTAAGTCATTTAGAAAATTTACTTGAGCCACAAAATAATACCTCAGGACATATGTTCTGTACATTTTTGAATACTACTTAATTTAAAAGTTAGTAGTTCAGCTACTGTACTGTCATCTTGCTGAAGCTGTTTGGAAGCTGCATGGCTGCCACCTAAGCAAGTTAGACCATTGCGCTTGTGAGAAAGGAAATCTGCATATTTTGCCCTCACCAGACCATTTTGCAGGCAGCGGGTGGCACTCTGGATACTGTTTCTTCAAGCTGTCAATCAGCAGTTTAAAAGCAGAATTTCATTTTGCTGTTACTGCCTTTCTAGCTGTTAGGAATGTAGTTGCAATGTGCATCTGATCCTCAGGGATATCCATAGGAAGCATGTGTTAGTGATTGAACTTAATTGGACTCTCAGAATTTCTCCTTCATTGGAAACCAATGGAAACAACAGTCCTTTGGTGCTCTGAATTAACATTAAATAAGAATGATTCATGTCAGAGTTAATTATCTAATGGCAACACATATTATTACTGCTGTTCATAATAATGTTTGCTCCAGTATACTTATGCATTTTGCTGTCTTGTGGTGAGTGGAAAGTCCATGATTTTCCTTGAGCAATGTTGCTGGAGTCAGAGTATATGTATCTCACTTACTGTTATCAGCCTTTTACTCTGCATTCTAACCAAAAAACCATCCAGGACTTCTTTTTTTTTTAAAGAGGTCTGACTTTTTTTGTTTCTGTTTTCAAAGGCATTTATTAGTAAAGTGTGGCTGAGGGTAGGGCATGATTTGAGTCAAAAAGCTTTTGTGCAGGTAAACAATCCAAGTTTGACACGTTACAGGCAACCTGTAGTCAGCATTTGCCCCTCATAAATTAATACAGGGGAAATAAAATAGTAATCTTGATGTTTTCCATAACAACACCAACATTAGAGCATGAGAAAGATTATGACTTTAGTGACTTTGGTTGGTCCCATGGCTAAAAGATAGGCATTGGATAGGAGTAAGTATAGTATAGAATGGGAAGATATAACTGTGCCATTGCTAGTGTGCCTCTCTTTTTGTCTTTATTAGAATTTCTCTGTAGGGATGTCAGCATATCATAGCACCCAAATTGGGTAGAATAGCATTACTATTCCTGCTTTACAGACAGTAAGTAAAAAATTAAGAGCTGAATGCCACAGGAAGACACACAGCCAGGCTAGGCATGTAGGCAAAATGTCTCTGCTGGTGAAAGGGGCTTTAGGGCATCAATAGTACCACACGATACCTGATTGGTATACCCGATGGTGTTATGATATGGTTATGGGTTGCACAATGCAGTGTGGTCAGCTTGATCTGTTGACTCTTAAGGAAAATGAGGCTCAGTACCTGAGGGTATGGGTAAAGAGGGATGAGGTGTTCCTAGAGCCCTAGTCCTTACTTCTGGGTTCAAGTAGCTGGTGAGGCAGGTTGCTTTCTGAGAGGGAGGAAGAGGTAGGAAAGTTGATGGTAATTTTACTTACTCCCCAGAGCAACATTGTGGGGAGGGGAGAATTCCTTACTGACTGAAGTACCCACAAGAACATATCAACATGTACGTAAATCTTGTGACTGAGAAAGGAACAGTAGGATAGATGAGTGGTGGTGTGCAGTGCATCTAGTGTAGAGCAGCTCCCCAGAAGGGCCTCTACTGCACAGCACAATGGACTAATATTTGATGTGAGAGGTTACTTGCCAGTGTAGGCAGGAACCCTTCCTGGTGACAGAAGGCGTATTGGAGAGATGTTGGTTTTTTACCCTTCTACTTCAGGACTACAGGTGTCCCAGCTCGTGCATAAATCTTCCAGAACGAGAAAGCGAAATTTGGACATGATATATCGAGCTGAATGAATACTTTTCATCATCTAATGCCCTTCCAACTGAGGAGAGGCTGGTGTCTTTTCCCCATCTAGAGGTACCTACTGATCTACCATTTGAGAAGCAAACAAGCAGGGAGGAACTTTTCAGTTTGGAAAAGCACCATCTTCTGTATTGAGAACAGACAGCTTTTCACTGGGAGTATGCAGAAGGCATAAATGTTCCCTTATCAAGATTCAAATACAATGATGATGCAAAACTGTGAGCTCTACCTGTCCTAAGGCTTTGTAGCACAGGGTGAAAGACAGCTTGGAGCATGGGCCCTGCTTGTATCATTCACACTGGACTCGGAGAGTACAAGTTGAATTCTACCGCTTGCTGGTGTTTCTAATAATTTATTCTTGGTGGCAGCAGCAGAGAATGAATTTCCCAGCTGCTGTCGCACATAGAGAAGTGCCTGTTGCAGGTGGGGAGATTGGCAGGTGAGTTCCCACTATATAGCCTTAAGGAGGTGGGAAAAACCTAGATTTAACCTTGAGCAGAGATCCTGAAACCAGATCTTCTTGCAGGGCTTAGATTTCATTGAAATACTCTAAATAGCTTTTGCAGATCTGTCTTTCTGGGCAGCTCTGCTCCTAGTTGATTCTTAGGGAGACCTACAGGAAGAGACAGGCAAAGGCCAACCTCTTCGGGCAGGAGGAGGCACTTCCCTGAGAGACTGCAGAATGGAGAAGGAGCAGCATAATGTCCACAGGAGGGAACTGGCTCTGTGGCACACCCGCTGTATCCTTACATATAGATATCCACAGGCTGTGTCCTTGGCAAGTAGGAAGACACCTGACTGCATAGTGATGGCCAAAGTTTTAAAGCAAATTTCTCTGTACATGAGAACTTTTGTCCTAGTCCTGACTCTCACATAACTTTGTATCAAGCACAACATGGTAAGAGTAGTGTTAGGACATTTGTATACATTAATCAAGCTGTCATTTATGTATCAAGCTAGGAGAATTTAACTATATACCAACTTCCATGGTATTTTTAGAATGTTTAGAACACTCTTGAAAAATTTCCAAGATGACGAGTAGAAGTTACTCTGTATAAGTTGCATACAGTGTTTTCATATTTGGCTCTATTTTAACCTGTTATGGAATCTAGTACTTTCTTGTCACCAAACGAGCCTATGTCTGATGTATTAGATCAAACCATATTTCTGTCTCCAAATGCTAACAGCAGCACATTCAGTTCTCTGGATTTCAGCAGCTAAAGTGGGTGTTGCAGGAAATTTGGCAGTGTTTCCCTTTGCAGAATAATAAACACAGATGATGTTGCCTTGGGTTTCATATAGACATGGAGTCTCTTGCCTCATAAAAGCTGATTCATGGACCAATGGTGACACTTGGCTTTAAAAGATAACAATACTAGTTGAAGTAGATGGGCCACAAAGAATTGCCAAATTTTCTAGCAGACCCTAGGATGGTGGTTTCTTTTATTTTAGACTGAGAGAACATTTTATAGTTCATTTTTCTAACAGCTGCATTAGACTATTGTATTCTGTAACACTTACTACTTTTTTGTTTTCCAGGAGGAGGCCTGAACATACCTGTAGAGCTGTGGCTTCTCTTTCTCCAAGCTCTGCCAAGGGTATGTACTTTACGCACTCTTACTGTCCCCAGTATTCATCTCAAATGCAGCATGGAAACGTTCAGAAAAGTAAATTTCAAAGCTATTGGCAGAAGATGACCACTTCTTTGATTTTTGAATGCCATGTTTTGAACACAATACAAAAGTCTTCCCTAGAAAGTTGCATTGCATCAGAACTAAGATTGAGAATTCAGGTTAATGCGTACAACGGTGGCCATCCTGCTTGTCCTGACTGTTGCAAGTGGTGTTCAAGATCAGGCTGCCTGGCAATGGATAAACACTTGGTTTCAGAGGCTCCAGAACATGAGCAGAGCTGTTTAGTAGCAGGTCTACACTGACTTCAAAATCGTGGTCGGTGTCTGTTAATTAATATGATTCCCTAAGGTTATACCCTAACTCAGTTATCACTCCTGGGCAAATATGTGGCGTAATGGAAGCACTGTGTCCTTCCCTTGCCGAGTCTGTGAGTCTTCCGAGCTCTCTGTAAGAAGGTCTTGTTTTCTAATTAAGCACTCAGTCAAGATTGTACTGCTCCTCCTCAACAGCTTGGTACCTGAAGCAGTTTTACCAGGAGAATTGCCTGATGTAGAAAAAGTACTTTCAGCGGATATGTAAAATTTTGACCTAAAAATGGGATAACATAGTAAATAAGAACCTGATGTTCCAAGGTTCAAAGCTGTCCCTGCTGTCTAGTATAACTTGGAAGAACTAAAATAGCTTTTGTGGCGGTAATTGTTAACATATGATTGCAGAGTTAAGAATAAAGGATAGTGTTTTTCTGTAAATGTTACTGTAAAAGCCCATAATATAGCATCATATTTCTATGTTTTTTCTGAACTAATGCAAAGAACTATGTAGCCTAGTGATTGATTTCTATATAATTCTATAGGATGCTGCAAAATTCCTGAGTAAAATTCTCTGTTTTCTAATGAGCTCTACATGTCAACTTGACAGTGTCTGCCTGGTAGCAGAGAAAGTAATGTATGATGAGGAACAGTGGGACTAATTTTTTTTTTCTTTCGTCTTTTTTTTTTGTTTTTGTTCCTTCTGAGCAGAGGGTGGGAAGTGGTTCCTTTGAAGTATCACACCACATAAGCTTTGACTGCTGCAATTTGTACTGCCAGCCATACCTTCTAAACGTACCCCCAACCCCTTATGGCTGGAGCTCGTGATACTCCAGGCTCTCAATGAGCTAAGGGCAGGGAATGTGCTGGTTCTCTCTTTCAGTGTCCCAAGAACCATGAATGTTTTCTAGTTCTGCATTTGGAAAGGCAGATATTCCCTGACCCTGTGTGAACTCACCAATGCTTTTCTCCCTCTGTAGACCCCTCTTTTTCAATGTGGAAGAAAGAACTGAGAATGAGTCAGAATTAATTTATACAAAGTTTTCCCAAGTAATTCTCAGCCACCCATGGGTTTTCCTGGAAGAGTGGTATACAATAGGCCTTTGTCTCTAAATGGATTTATTTATTATTTTTGAATCTAAATGCCTAGCTTGACCCCAATCTTAAAGGGGTTTTTAGTCCCCGAGGCTTAGCAGTTCATCCTTGAAACCTTTTGAAGATGTGACTCTTCTGTGAATATAGAAGGTATCAGAAGTCTGTTCAGTACTAGAATGAATGCAAATTGTTCTAATTATATCTGAGTCAGAGCTTGTTACATTTTAAAGGAACTAGAGACAATATAAAAGAAGTTTTATGATTTCTACAGAAATATATTTTTGTGAATTAGGTCTGGATTCGTTGACGAAACCTGGGGGGGGTACATGCATACTTTCAGCCACAGGTTTGCAGTTCCTACAAGCTGTGAGTTCTGAATTGGTTGTGTAAGATTAGTTGCTCAGTTAACTATTCTTTTGATTATTCGTTTGGGTACTTGAAACTGTGTTCTTTAGAGGCAAAATAAATCAACAAATAGATCTGTGTCTTCTCCTCTTTGCTTCAAATTAGTTTGAGTTAAGCACGAAGCCATTGTACCCCTTGTCCAGCTGGTGATAAAACAGTTGCTTTAATTTGAAAATAATGTTACTCAAGCAATGAGGACTTCAGCAAGAGGTTTACATTCTTCTGCTTAAAAGTGGGTTGCTGGCTTTTTCTGTGTTGTTTTTTTTTTGGTGGGTGGTTTTGTTTTTTTTTCCCCTGGTCTCTGATCAGGTAGAAAAAGAGTGTGGTTTTAACAGCCTGTTTAAAGGTCCCCTCCCTGTTTTAGTTTGATTCTACTAAGTAGTTTGGCCTTGTGGAACACAACTTTCATATGAAAAACCTCTCAAATGTGAGCTCTGATATCTGATGAGCTGAAAAGTTCATGAAAATTATATCTTCAGAGGAAGTGTTCCTGACATCATTTATAATAGGTAGAGAGCTGTGGCAGATTTTCTGAAGTGTTTCTGTTGTGGTCTTTCTGAAAGTCTTTGTCCCTAAGTTGCTTGTACTAAGTAGCTTTGCCTCTCTCTGCCCTCCCTTAGGAACTGTAATACTTCTCACTTGATAAATGGTGCACACCTTTCCTCCCAGAGAGATATTAATTTACACCAAATCAGAGGTCTGAAAATTGTGTTGGTTGCAGGTAAATAAATTTTGACTAGTATTGAAAACTTGTCATGCACGATCCTGAAAATGAGAGAAAAGAGAGTTATTAGCTCATCTGTTTTACTGCTGTGCTGATATAGCTGTGTTCCCCGCAATATATTGTTGTACTGCTTGGTCTGATCTACTTTTAAATGACTGTAGTGGTGGAGTATTTTTTATACCACTGAAGAAACTGTATAGAGCCAAACAGATTTCACTGTTGTAGGATTTTTTCTTAATAGAGTTGTCTTTTGCTTAATTTTAGACTTGCTTCCATTGGATATAGCTCCTTTTCTTTCCTAATGCACACTGACAGTTGTGAAAACTTTCTCAATTCATCACTTACTCAGATCTCTTTCAAGGATAAAATATCAAGAGTGCTGTTAGTGAAACTGTATTAAAATTAATAGGAAAGAGAACCTGTCCCTAGGATGTAGTGTTGGAGGTAGATGGCTGGCTGGGCATCGTCCAGCACTCCTTGTTTCAGAGCCCCTATGAACATGCCACAACAGTGATTCTTTATATCGCTGGATTTCGTGTCAACAGTGCACAAATTGTTGAGGTTATGGGATAAGACTTGTCATCACCGGCTTCACCTTTAGGAGCAACCTGATACAGAGAGAACAAACCTCGAAGATTTCTGTTTGTACAGGTTGTGGAAATTTGTGATGTGGTTTGTTTGTCTCCTTGAGCATTAACCTGAGGCTAGATGACATGAAGGCCTGACACTCCTGCTACCCTGTTGGATTTTCTCCATTAGCATCACCATATTTTATTTCTTGGCCCTGAGGCCAAGACTTCATACGTTCTCTGTTTGCTTGAGCATTCACTGCTTGGGTGCTGTCAGTGATGAATCACTGAGCTCCTATTTGGTCCCTGAAATAAAACCTACACATCCACTCTGCCACTGGGCTTTCTGTTTCACAATTAATTCTACACAGGGTGATACACCCAAACCCAGAGAAAATTCGTGCCAAAGGCAATATGAAAAGTGGACACAACCTTTCTAGACTCTTCAGCCAATGTTAAAGAGAAAGCTGAGATGTGAAATATTTTTTTAAAATTTTGTTAACGTGGAGGTCTGGAGGTAGATAACATAAAGGAGATAAGGCACAGTGGTTGTAGCTGAGCGCAGCCCCGCATGCATAGTGCTGAGCTTCCAAACTCTGTCTTGATTCAAACATGGAAAGAATAGATAGGACCATTTCCAGTGCGATGGTGTTTCATTAGGCCACTTCAACTGTTGCATCCTTTAGCTTTGAAACTGCAGTGTCACCAAACAACTGGATTTTTTTTAGTTTCAGAAGCTTCTGACAGCAAGGATTGTATCCAGTCTCACTGAGTGTTGGCGCACAGCTTGTTCCAGCAAATGCATTAGTACCTATTAAACATTTATACAGCAGCATAGATTCACAAACATAAATAAGACCTGTTCTTTGCACTGTAGAGCCTCCAGTCTAAATCATGCCTAGATGATGATATACAGCACAGCTGCTTATAGGAGGAAGGGTGAGAAATGTTTGAAGGAAAAATGATTTCTGGGAAGATGGTGACTGGAGAAGAGGATTTGCAGGTCTAGGAACTAACAAATCAGAAATGTGTAAAAAGAGTGACAACAGGAATTGAAGCCATATAACAAGTTTAGGAGGTAGTAAAGAATGGGAAAGAACTTGTTAGCTGTGAAATAAGCTTGAATATGAAATGGCCAGGAATGGATAGGAGAATTCTCTCTTGCCACATTTTAACACTGAAGCAGAGATGGCTTCGGTATCCAGATCTGATTGAAAGTCTCTTGCAGATTTTGAGGATGGGACACTTTGGGTGCTTTCTAACAACATTCTCTGCATACCAACAGAATGGAATAAATTCTGCAAAAGTCTCTGTCTTGAAAAGCAGTAAGTATAGTTTCTTTGGTCTGCCCTGATCAAAATGCAAGTGTTCCTTCATTACCTATTGGTCTTCAGAGCTCTCCACTTTTTTTTTTTTTCCCTCTGTGCTCCACCTGGGAAACTTCTTTTGTTGATTTGGTGCTTCCAGAACTGGGTTTCTTTTCTCTTGGTTAATACTGAATTCTTGAGGCTTCTCACAGTTTTCCCTTTTCTTTTTTTTACAGCAATCTCAAGGAATTGAAAAACAAAGGGTGGTACAGATGTCTAGATGGGAGCTACAGGAAACACTGTGTAATGAGCTTCCAGGCAAATGGAATCTCAGTAAATCCATAACTCTAGTGGAATGTACAGGAAGAAAGAATTCATGATATTATTATCTGGGTCTGGCTCTAAGCAAAGCTGATGGGCACCTGGGTTTCTTTTCTCTTAAAAAAAAAAACAAAAAAAACCAAAAAAAAAACCAAAAAAAAACAAAAAACCAAAAAAAAAAAGCAAGGCCCTCTCTGGTCTGGAAAACTGAAACTGTTAAACTGTTGAATAGAAAGATTACATGAAACAGTCAGATAGTTGGTGTTGAGAAAGAAGTGGCATCAGTTGCTACTTTTCCTCCTTGCTGTCTGTTGGCAGTATTGGGAGCAGCAGGGCTCAGCATCAATTTTGACAGCCAGATTCATCATTCAAATGCATTCAGTCTTGCCTGTACTGTTGGGAAGCTTTTCGTCTATTAAAACTAACGAGTACAAGTTCTTAGTAGTTCATAAAAATAGTTTCATGGCAGTACTACAAGATTATGCAGGTTTCTGCCAATTTTGTTTTGTGGTGCCTTGGGGTTTCATCTGAGATCTGGGCATAGGGCAAGTATAGTGAAAGACTCTGGGTATACAACCTTGATATATGTAGCATTAATGTAAACTTTTGCCTGTTTTCAAAACACTAGAAGATGAAGTGACTCAGCTCAAGTCCTGGAGAGAGACTCTAGGTAAGGCTGGAAATGAAACTAAGGTCTTTGCCTAGGGCTTTTCAATGCCTATGCACCCATTTTGTCCCTGCAACAAATCTGCATGTGGCATTTGGAAAGCAAAATTTGTATTTGCCCAGCACTGCACTTAACGTTCTCAGACCGTTACACTTCTCTTTGCTTTCTCTCACCTCCACAGTAATTTTTGATATACACATATCAGAGGAGTTACTAAACGTTTGGCTGAATGCAGCAGTTTTTATCAGAGCACTCGCAGAGTGTGGGAAATGACACACTGGAGAGCTACATGCACAGACACAGCAAATTCAGGAGTAATGCTGTCAGAAAAGGGACGTCCTGTCACGAGCTTTTGTTCTCTGGCACAGTTGCCAGCAAAGCGAGGGAGCCGGTCACACTGTCCGTCCTGCCTGCTGACTCTGCCAGCTCAGGTCCAGTTGTGAGCGGTTCTGCAGCATGGCAAGTGCCACAACTGCGGGACACAGAGAAACAGCACAGCTACTGGGTAGCTCAAGACTGAGACCAGAGTCAGAACTTTAAAGAATGAAATCCCTGTTGACAAGTACTTTGTGGACTATCTCTGTGTAAGCCTCCATCCAGAGGGCTTTGTCCCTTGTTTGGATAAAATCTGCGTGACTTCAGTTTCTAGTTTCAGGTTTCTGGGTGCTTGGGGACTGCTGATCTAGTCTGTTGGCAGCTGCTAGAACTTCATAGTTTGATGCCTACCCACTACTTGGGGCTGAGCTGGCCAACCAACCTGTGGACTGCAGTTATGTGCTCCTTGTGTATACCGATGACAGTGTTCAGGACTTGGCCTAAAGTGAGTAGACCTGCTCAGAGAAACAGTATTGCACAGGAGGGGATGGAAGCGCTGCACCTGCGCTTGCTTTTAGGTTTGATCTACAGTTAACATAAGCTTGTGAAACTGACTTGAATTGGCCTGATATTGAAACCAATTTTGGAAACGTGAGGCAGAGCAAAGGTAATTTGTATAAAAGTCTGCTGCCACTACAGGTACTGGTGCCAAGGAGAGACAGCTGGAGAGAGGGAAATGTCACAGAGAAGGGGGATGGGGCCTGTGAAGTATCTATAAACTTAAGATTTATATCTGTAAATAAGATTTTAGTGACAGCTAGAAAACACAGGGATGAGGTAGAAGGGAAGGTGGCAAATGATACAGGTATTAATCCTGCCTAACAAAATGTTTCCAAGAAATAAAATTTCATCCCTGGAAGAAAACCAAAAAATACCAAAGCCAAAACTGATAGTCTGAAGGTGAAATGCAAACCAAAGGCTGTGCCAAGGTTAAACCTTCTTTTTTTTCTCCTGCTCATGTATTGTCTTAGGGGAAAAGGCAAAGACTGCTGGTTTTTGTCTGCCCCAGAACCAGGCTGGGCAGATTGATTGAGGGATGCTTGCACTATTTTAGGATTGGATCTGAAAGATCATGGAGATAAATTGTTACTTGCATTGGAACAAGCGGCGGTGGGGAAGAAAATAAAGGGTGAAACACATGGGAAGCATCTGCTCCAAGGAGGTGTTTTAGAAATAAGCTTCAGCAAGAGGGGAAGGAGAAGCAGCTGTGCTGCATGCAGGGAACCCCCAGGGCTGCAGTGAGAAACAGGAGAGAGGAGGAGGCAGAGCAAGGGTAAGGCTTCAACCAAATCCACGAAAGAGGCAGAGGGAGGACCCAGGCTGCAACTATGTGGCTGAGACACCTCTCTTGCCTAGACTGAAAGTGAAAGTTTGGAGAGTCTATGGGTATTACACTGCCTCTAACCCACATCCAGCTCAGGGAAAGGAACAGGGTGCTTTGGGCTTGTGCTGAAAGCAGAGTAGGTGGTGAACATACAGAATGATTTATCAGAAATGATGTGTCTTTCATGGAGGAGTTATCGCCCTGTAATCAGGAGGGAAATTGTTTGGGGAACATTAAGCCAGCCAAAGAGGGAAGGTACTAGGTTAGGACTTTCAGACTCTGCTTCTTATTGTGCCACAGGCTCTTTAGGTGACCTTGAGCAGAGCACCTAAGAGTAAATTCAGATGTATGGTTCTAGGTCTTCAGAAGTGCCAGGTGCATTGCTCTGGAAGTACAGTCAATCATACTTGTTCCCAAATACCTAGTTTACCTGAACCGTATTTGTTCTCTTGGCTTTTACTTTGTTGCACTAAACTGTAAAAAAATTTAAACTTTTAAGTTCTTCCATGGAGCTGTGATTTCATGACTGGTTTGAAGTGATCCAAGTCCTGGCTGCTACTGAAAGAATATGCCCCACTCTCCCCCTACCACAACTTTACTCTTACCTTGTGTTAGCTGTAGTGTTGATGGGACATGGTCAGGTAAACTGAGAATGAATCCAGCTGAAAACTTACCCAGCAAAGACAAAATGGTGCCTCACTGACCTGGGGAAACTGCTTTGTGTCTTCTCAAACAGGAAGGATGTCCAGCTACAGCTTTCAGAGATTTGCCGATTGGTTTGTTGTATGTGACCCTGAGGCTTCTGGTACTGATAAAGGCTTTTGGATTATGTAAATCAGCAGTCTGATCAACTGTGGCATCTCCCAGGTCCTTTTTTCTGGAAAGTAATTTTTTTCCCCCTGCATTTCTGAAATTATACTGTCCTTGTTTCTCTAGTTGTCCGACTTCATATCCTTTTCACGTTGTTTATGGGAGACTGATCCAAAGCCCATTGAAAGCAATGACAGGATTCATGTTACTGATAGCAGACTTTGGATCAGAAATAAATTTGTTTATCGTGCCTGGGGGTTGTACTGTTTATACGCCACAGCACAGTTTCTATATCCCATGGTGTATTATTAAGGACAAGTTGGAATAAAATTCATCCTATGTGTCCAATTGTCTCTATTACCCTTTGAATTTATGGGAAGTCCTTCGTATACTTAGAGACAACAGTTGCTCTAGAATTGATCTAATCCCTTTTTTTTCATAGAACTTTTTTTTTGGATTAAAGCATCTGAAAGCACTCTACAATAACTATGCTCAAACCATTCCAGTACAGCTCTTTCTGTGGTTGTGCTAGAACAACTGCTGTCATAATGAGCAGCAAGAAATTGCAACTGTGGAATTGCATCCTTGCAAATTGAAAAGAACTGTCCACAGATGGGCAGAGTTATTATGCTGGGTTTTGGTTGGGACTAATATTTTTTTCCAGTCTAGGTGGGCTGGAGGAAGAAAACCAGCAAAACTTTCCATGAACCACGTTAAAAAAAGTTTTGCTTCCCTGGTGAGAAAAGCCACTCCCAAAGCAGAGTGCTTTCAGGATGGGTGACTAAGTAAATTAGCTGGAAGGAAGGGGCCTCAGGAATAAAAGAACAGATTGAGACTGTCGAGGTTCTGCTCATCATCTCTGATATTTGATCATGTTGCCCCAGCCTGCCAGGTTTAGGTCAATCTCTGTTTGGTTCCGTAAAGCGTGTGCATTTTTTTAATAGATCCTGAGAAATTTGAGCCTTCTGTGCTCAGGATGGGTATTAAAATATCCCATGGGACTTCAATGTAAGCATGGGAGTTTGTGGTGACATCAGTCAAAGTGAACCTTATCCTCCATGGTCATGAGAAATGCCGGGCATGGGCAACTTGCTGGTCTCTGTTGAGAAAGTGCTTATGTTTTTTAAAAGTTAGCACTGCTGAGGAATTTATTAGTATGTGTTAGGCTAAAAGTGGGAATTGAGAGCTTATCCAAAAGTACTGCACTAGCATCACTAGTAATACAGTGTGTGCCATTCCAGAACCAAAAGCTGAAAGGTCATTGTTTTGATACATTTGGCCATCCAGTCCATTTATATTGCAAC
Source organism: Cariama cristata (assembly GCF_000690535.1). Taxonomy (NCBI): domain Eukaryota; kingdom Metazoa; phylum Chordata; class Aves; order Cariamiformes; family Cariamidae; genus Cariama; species Cariama cristata. The sequence continues at coordinate 125,781 of NW_009593034.1, read as the reverse complement.
TCCCCTCTCCCTCTCGATACCGAATTTGAAATAATTATGAATGTTTCCAGAAAGAAACAATTGCTGATGAAAACTGTAAAACAAAATGTGGCAAAAGAAGATTTTAAGTTTTACTGTCAGGATTAACTGCATTATGTTTTCAGAATAAGACAAAAAGCTTTTCACTTTTCAGCTTTGAAATCCCTTCCTTTCCTTATAAAATTGTTTTCCCATCCTTTCTGTTTCTTCTTCCCTAACCTAAATGCCTTTGCTCTCCTTTCCTTTTCATTTCTTTGCTCCATCCAATGGAAAGGGACTAAGGAGGAAACAGAACTGGGAGAAACTCAGTTATCCCAAACCTGATTTATTTGGTTGTGGGGGGTTTTTTTGGGTTTTGTTTTGTTTTTGGTTTTTTTTTTTTTTGGGGGGTGGGGTGGGGTGTTTTTTGTTTGGTTTTTTTTTTAATGAGACAAGATGAAAACTGAGGAACTGCACAGAAATCTTGTTGGATTGCAATTGCTACAATAAATTGTTATGCTGTCTCAGCTCGTAATGCAGGTGTAACTCTCATCAACTGGGCATGCTGAAGGCTAATGACTTTCCTGATCTGTGAAAACATTTGTGTTTGAAGGTTTTGTGCTAAGGCATTTGTTCAGAGGAAGACATCATTTATTGAACCACCATCTCCCTCTGTAACACCTAAGGGACTTCCTATCCGGCTACTGAATTGTCACAGGTCTGCTTATTTTAGGAGATTTTGATGGAGTTGCCGTACAAAGAGGAATGCCTGTGGACACAGAAGCATCTCAGAACATGTCCCATCAGTGTATTGATTTCTCATTCATCCACTGAACAGAGTATCTGATTGCACCTTGGCTGTTATTTCAATAACCAGCATTCCACTGTGTTGCACATACATGAGTTACTCCATCAGTAATTTCCTTAATGTCTTCTGACATAAGAGGTGTAGTTGCAACGAAATGAAGATAATGAGATTTCCTCCAAGCCCTTCTTGATTCCTCTTGCTTTACCATACAGCTTTTAATTAAAAGAGGGAAAGAAGGGGTGGGGAAGAGAGATCTCATCAGTTTTAGTCAAGCCTTGAGGAAGGGAAGGTAATACTGCATCTAGGAAAGGCAAATTGTCCCAAAGTTACTTTTAATTCTGCTGGTTCTCTAGTGGTAGGTACATGGTAAAGTGAAAGAGAGGAAGGATGGACCTGTCAGGAAACAGTGGTGAAGGGGGCTTGGGATCACGGCTTGCTGCCATGAATGGATCAAAGATCGGGACCTAAGATTATTGATTAGGGCCTGTGCAGGAGAAAGAGAACACCTATTCTTGTTCTATCATCGCCTGCCGTGCTGGGGAGAGGATGGCACGTAGTCTTCAGGTTGAGTGAAGTGAGAGAGGGGACAAGGAGTAAGAAGCGAGGCCTTGTTTACGTTTGTGTCTTTACCATTTTTCAGCCTGTTAGCACCGAAATGCTCAGAATTTTTCCAAAAGGCTATTTCAATGTAGGTGTGAAGCCTTCCACAGGATGCATGCGTTTTCTCAGGTAGACCAAAAAGTCGGTGATTTGCTAGTTTCTGGTGACCACACATCTCATACAAGCATAAAGTCTTGACCAGGCCAGGATTTAGAAACCGGCTTTCTCTATGTGAGACTCTTAAAGGAGCCTAAAGGAAGGCTAAAAGATAGCCTTTTAGCCTAAAGATATTTTTCAGCATAAGAATAGCTGTACATCTTCAGACATTTTTAATAATATGCAAGTGGATTCATGTTTAATTAGCACAGCACAAAGAAAAGCCATAATATAGTACAGCTTTTAGCAATTACATGACAGTTTCAGGAACTACAACAGCAATATTTTCCCCCTCTCAATTACCAATGGATTTCTTGAATATTGTAGTGAGCTGTGATCTTGTACAGCTTAAAGGAGCTATCTGGCAAAGATGGCATCAGAAGTGTCTTTTTAACATGAAGAAAAATTCTGACAAAGAGAACAGTACCAGACCTTAACCTGGATTACTTAGACAAGAAGTAACCAAAAATAGGCAGCATCTGTATTCTACGATGTGGACAGAAAGCAGTAAATATTTATCTGTCCTTTCCTTCCCTTTGAAATAAACACTTAAGACTCTGCTGTCATTCAGATAACCTCTGTTTCTATACTAACCCGGCTCTTTAAGGGAGACATCTATTTCCTATTACAACCATATAGAGGCCCTGAACTAAAATATTTTGCATGCCTTTGCAGGCCTCCAGGAAACATTAAACACACAAAAGAAAGACAAACAGCTATGAAGCCCCTGTTTAAAATTAGGAGCGGAGAAGGGAAACAGAGTTTGTGGCTGCTTTTCTAAGACCTGAGATGAAAAGGATCTCAAGTCAATTTGCTTATTTTGCATAATAGTATCTTGTTTCTCAATATTAATTAAGACCAGCTGTTGAACCAGCAAGGCCCATGGGCAATTACGCCTTTTACCACACAGTGAATGCTTGGCCACTACAAGGGTATTTTTTAAGTATGTCTTTTGTTAAAAAGAAAAAACACAACCTTGATTGCACAAACTATTTGCTAGTTGCTGCTATAAGAACAGCCATTACTCAGTGATTGTCTGCTTGCCTTACATTGAAAAATGCTATTTGAGAATGTATGTAACAAGCACTTATGTATTTAAAATAGCTTTCCTGCAATAGGATTTCACTATCAGAATGCATTTGTTTTTGTAACTGTAGGCAAAGGGAGAGAGCAGAAAATAATAGTAGTACCTGCTGAAATCGTTATGGAAAAACTCCTGTTGGTGAGTAACTTTGCTTACGAAAGCAGTTATACTGGAGTATTTATACTGGAGTGAACAGGGAAGAGTCACAAGTGCAGGGGTTTGAAAGGCAGGCCATTTCAGGTGCTGCCCTTGAGAAGTACAAAGTCAATTCAGGATGACATTTACAGGTAGTACCTAACTGTCGAGTTGTGATTACCAGTCAGAATTTCCAGAGCTGTGCTGCTTTGGGCCTTAATGTACATAGTTAATTCCCTGTCTGTGAAATGGACCTAATAATACAGACAATTTCTCATAAGGACCATTGTGAAAATTAAGTAAATGGAAGTATAAGAATGGGCACAGCTGTGGCTCTCAAAGATCCTTCTAATGCAGTCTGCTGCTCTGGCAGTGGTCAGTGTCACAGGTCTAGGGCGAGGGTTAACGTAGAGGGCAAATGCAAATTGCTGCTTCACCTGAAATATCCACACTTTCTAGTAACTTGTGGTTAATAACTTCCAAAACTTAGGAGTTTTAACTTAGGATTGTTCTTTCATTTTTTGATCTTACTCACGTAGTGGACCTCCACAAGATCTGGGGCAATGAGTTCTGCAATCCAATTATATATGATATGAAAAAGTACTTCCTTTTCTATGTTTTAAAATTTCTGTCTAAAGATTTCTTTCAGTGCCCCTTAGTTCTTGTGTTATGAGAAGGAATGAGCTGCTGTTCCCAGATTAGCAGTTTTGGTGCCTTTCAAGAGTTAACGGAGCACTCTCATCTCCCTTCTGCCAACACTTTCTCAGACTGAAGAATCCTGTTTAATCAGTGTCTCCATATCAAGAAACAGTTGAGGAGCTTTCATTGTTCTTACCACTCTCATCTGTTGCTTATCTAGTTTTAACTTTGAGGTGATAATCTGTAAGAGGCATGCTATCAATTCTAAATGTTGCTATTAGTGAGCTAGTATTTGTTGTTTGCTTGGGACTTCTTGGTGGGCAGTCATTTGAGATGAATTGAGTATTACATTACATGAAGATTTAAGCATTATAAAGCACACTGACTCATACTAGTCCTTGCAGGAAGGAGAGGAAGGGTCTTTTAGGGATCTGTTTTCCCCTAGTGAGATTTACTGATTCTGAAAACAGAGCTGACTATCCAGTATGTTATACTTCTTTCTGAGCTGAGTTGTTAGAGCCAGTTTCTTTAAGAGCAACACAGAAGAGAATGAAATTCAGAAAAAAAATTATTTTTTCTTACTGAGATTCCAGAAGAAACCCATTTTACGCCTAAGAAACTTAATCAAAAACTGCCTCAACATCCTCTTCCTTTCTATGGCAGCTGTTTCCACTCTGTATTTTAATGAGTGGGCTGAACTAAAACCTTTGGGGAAGGGCTTTCCTTTCCCTCCCCCCTCCTTGGCATCCCTACATAAAAGTCTGCACTAGAGTATCACGCTCTGTGCTTCTGTTGAATGAGTAAATGCCTATGGCTGGACGGTCCAAAGGAAAGGCTACATCATGTTCTCAGCTAGTTAAGCTCCTTAATGCAAGATTTTTAAATTTTTCCTGGATATTTAACTGATGTGATTTTGGCTGCAAGAAGTAAGTATTTAAAGCCTTGGAAGATTTAAGACCTTTCCAATCTCTTCTAAATTTTCTGCTATAAATAACTTGTGGAATATCTGTTAGTTTTGGAGGTAGATTCTGTTTGAATTACTTCACTTTAAATTTCCTGTTAACTGTTTATATCTCTTCCCAAAAGTTGCATACTGAGATTCTTGGAGGAAAGTAACTCAAATGGTGGTGTGTCTGATGTGTAGTGGAAAATACTGATTCTCTTTTGCTGCATAACAAAATGAGGCTTACTTATTGCTACAGATGTTGTTTCCAAACTACTTCTTGAGTCCCCTGTTTCTTGATTTATCTCTGCCTGCTGAGTGACTTTTTTTTTTATCCTAGTTGTATAGTTTTACTCAATGTCTAATCAGTCCCTCTTATGTCTGCTGAGAACATCTGCTTTGCAAGTTTCTGTCTGCTTTCACAGTAATACAATAATTTCTCTGCCTTTTGTATGCTTTCTCATACGAAGATGAAGCAGAACTGAGAAAATGGTGAAAGCAGTGGCACACTGGTTTTTTTGCTGGCTTTCCTTCGGCACTAGATTACATTCACTAAACTCAGCAAATAGCAGAATTCCCTCTGGAATACTGGGAAGCAGCCCAGACTCACTACAGTTGCATTTTGCTGGACTATTCTTGTAGCAGGGTTTTCTTTTTTCTCTTTTATGGTCTGCTGAAATTCTTTCTGTTGTAACTGCATTCCTGATTGATTCCATTCTGAGATAGGCATCTCTTGCCTGTTAAATTTACCCTAATGAACATCCTGAAACAAAAGTAAAAGAGATGCTATGCATCTAACTACAAACTCAAGTTGAGAAATTTTTTTACTAAAACTGAGAGTAAGATGAGCTCAACTTCAAGCCTTCTTAATAACTTAATTAATTTGGGGCTGAAATTATTGTTTTAATTTAACAGAAAATTGAGGCTGATGTTAAGCCTTTGAAACTTAAAGTTTGGGTTTGGTTCTAGATTTCTCTGCTGCAGCTGGAACCTTTTAAGGCCAGACTCAAACTTGATGATTTGACTCAATAATTAATAGCACAGCTAAAACATTTTAAATGAGACATAGAGTTAGGTCTTTCTTGGTTATTCTGGCATAAATATAGGAGAATTCCTTTAATTTTAAAAGTTCCAGTCCCTGTGAGCATGCAGACACTTGGACTTTAAGATAAGCATCGTGGTTGATGACTGGGCAGGATGTTCACTCTCATGATCCAATTTTATTCTGCTCCAGTAATCACCTGCGTCTGTCCTTGAAATATTCACCTCACCTGAGATTTGCATGGCAGCAAGTAGCCTATGCTTCCCCAAAATGGGGCATGGCTACTCTGGGCATTCTGATGGCCACAGGTAACCTGTGTGGTGTAGGGCAGCCCAGCAACTGCTCCTGGGTACCAGAGTTGTTCTGTAGGCTTTGGTTTCAGGAATTAAAACTGCAGCTAATCTGGCTTTCGTTCTGACATAGCGCCAGGCTATGAGCCTGTCTGTTCTGGTTGGGAAAACCAGGCTTAAATGAAGCAGATAGAGGTTACAGTAACTCGAGGATCATTTAAAAAACACTGATTTAGGTAGATTTGGGTGATAGCTGAAGATAGTAACCCTGTCTCTTTCTCGTGATGGACTGAACTTTAATGTTTTCTTTAGGTATTAATCTTCTTGCTTAGTAATTTATGGTCGTTCTGAAGGCTGGAGCTGTATTATGTATTGTTGCAAATAAAGGGCTACCTGCTGCTGCTCCCAAGTGAAGAGGAGTCCCACTCTGCAGGGTCTTCTCCAGCACCCATGAGTGCCTTCCCAGTTCTATCAGTGACTGGGGATAGCTGTTAATAGTTTGAGCTCAGGTGGCTGAACAGTACTAAATGCCATGGCTTAGTTTCCTGTTAAGCTTTTCCAGATGATTTCCTTGAAGTTTAAATGACAAAGTTTGTTATTCCACAACTTCCTGAGGCAAGCAGTTCAATAGAGGCAGTCATTTAGAGGAAGAGCCAGAACGCAGTGCATGGTAAATAGCTGTTAAAGCACCTTGTAGACAGCTTCCTGCCTGTTCTACAGGAGAGCTTTCTCTTGTGAGACTCCTCCGAGGTGACTGAGTGGTCTCCCCTTATGCAAATATCCTCTCTATATGACCATCATATGATAGTTTACTGTCTTGCACACCTATAGTCCATGGCCAACGAGAGAGAGAGAGATATAACTAGATGCAGGCATAAGAGCACAGCAGCCTTGTCCAGCCTGCCATGTGGCAGATGAAAATAAGCTTTGGCAGTGAACTGGGGCTCACTGGGAAGAATAAGTTTAATACCTAACTCTGTGGCACACACTCTGCATGATCTCTGGCATGTTATTTGATCTGTCTGCATTAAGTTTCCCCACCTGTGAATGTAATAATGCTTCATTTGTCTGTATTGGCTGTGAACTAGTCTAAGGACTATGATCTTATACACACCTAGCACATTAGGGATAGGATTTGGCTGGACCTTTAGGTAATTCTGTAATAAAGGTACTGAAATGTAAAACCAGATTATCTCAGGTATCTGCATTATCTGCATTTATCCATATAGAAGACACATGCCAAATTAAAGATCTGCTGAGAGCTCTATTAGGAAAGGGTCACATCTGTCACATAGAACATGCCTGGTTTACTTCACTTTACTCCAATTAATCCACAGAAGTTACATATTTGTCTCTTATTTTTGATTGTAAGTTCTGGTAATATCCGAATGGAGGGAAGCAGAGGTTTATGTGTTGATGTCACCTACTAGGCAAGCTACAGTAGTGTTTACTGCTTGAATATGTTTTAATGTAACTTTCTAAATTATTTTTAGATTCCATTAAAATCTGCTGGCTCTTTATGTGGTAGATTCTTCAGGGCCAAGAGCCCATAACACAGGGGTGTCCTGTCGTACAAGAAACTCCATCCAGCCTCTGACTTGATTAATTTGTGAATTCTCAGTTTTATGTTCTGAGCTCCCAAGACTCGTAAGACCCACTTAATTTTCACAGAGAATAAACTCTCAGCCATTTTTTTTTTTTTAATCTACCTCTCATCATTTTACCAGAATAAGAGAAGCTTTTGGCACTCATATCTTTGCTAACCTGTTTTGCAGCTCACTCTCGGATACCTCTTCAGAGTTTTCATCTTCACTCAGTATGCTGGTATCTTCTGTGTGACAAAATAATTTTCAACACTGCTGATTCTGATGTTGGAGTAAAAAAAGTTGAAGAAAAATGGATAAACAGCAAATTTGTGTCCTCATTAATGAGTGAAGGATAGTAGGTAAAATGTGAGAAGATTTGTAGGAAGTATTGCTTAAGTATATGATTTTCTGTATGATATGTGAGTGATTCTTTGAAGATTATATGAAATGAGTGTATTTTATGAAGAATAGAGTACTAATTATCTGTAATGATATACTTTCTTGTGGATAATATGCATAGAAAGACTGTCATCCATGAAGTAATTAAAAGGTATAGGTGGATTTTTCTTCCAATGTACTTGGTATTCTCATTCTTCCCAGTTTATTCATGTTGTGAATCAGGGAATGACTGGGGTAGGAGGGAAGGTGGGATTTGTAGAAGTAAAGGAATCATTAATGATGGCATCAGAAATTAAATGACACTAGGAATCGCTTTGGACCTGTCTTTCTCTGTGTTATTCATCCCAAATTACTTTGTGATGGGGCAGATGAAGGTACTTTTTCTGATTGGGATCTGTATGGCTGCAAGTACTGGCATGGATCAGATTTCATGATGAAGACCATAACTTGGCTTTGCAGCAATAGAACTGAGAACTGGAGTAACTGCATTTCAAATTGGTTATTCTGGATTGACACAGGATTAAGTGAAGTCTCTGCTCTTGAGAGATGGTACCATGGTTGAATTGGCAAAAATGTTAGCTGGAATATTCCAGGAGAATACAGCAAATAAATGTCAAAATCTTATTGTTTTGGGGTGGAGGGACTGAGTACTTAACATGCTGATAGAAGGGCAAAGCTTTTATAGAGTATTGATCAATTTTTTTAAGTGCTTGAAAAGGAGGCTGGTGGTTTTAGTTCTGTTTTTTTAATTGAGAAAATGAGACACTGCTTTGTAGTGCAGTGATTGCAGGAGGCTGGGAATAAAGCTCAGATTTCCTGAATCCTAGTTCCTCAATGAGCTCTTTGAGAATTGGAGTCCTGTTGAATTAATCTTCAGGGAGGAAACATCACACTGAATTGTGATTAGTTAGCAACACTCTGTCTGGGAACATCCTAAAAGGTTTGAAAGTTGAATGTCATCAGAAAATCTGTTTTTCATAAAGGCCGATTCTGGTAGATGTGTGGATAAATGTCTTCTAAAAATACAGAGGGGCAAAAAACTGTATCCATTAATTCTGTTTGCATCTTACAGTATTACCAGGAGCAGGATGTTGTCCCTGGTAAATTCCACATGCTTACGGGTAATGTCTTATCATTGTGTAAGCTTCCACACAACATTTCCTGTATCCTGGTTCTTTCCTCAGTGTTGTGTGTTTTCTTTTTTTTCTTCCTTGAATGTCTGTTTCTTATAGGGAAGAGGAAGACTGCTGTAATGTTCTCCCCAATAAGTCAAGTGCTGTGAGAGGAGATTGTGACTTTAAATTATGTTAGAGCTTTTCATGTGATCAGCCACTCCTAAAAATGGCAAAACATCAGTGTTTCATGCACAGTGAAGGGTTGTAAATAAGAAACTATCAAAAAATACCATAGGTTTTGGCAGGAACGAGAATGTTTGGCAGGAAGCTTGACTGCAGATAACACACAAGACTACTACTTTAAATGTTGGTATCTTTTTTTTTTAATAAGATCAAAAGGTTTCCCACAGTTTTTGACATGATAATTTGTATTTGAACCATTTTCGGGGCATGTTGCATGTAATTAAGTTTATAGATTTGTCCAAGACCTCAAAGTATCAGCTCCTACACATAAATGGCAACTCATCTATCACATCTTCAGTAGCAAGGGGGAGCAGGCTGTCTCAGAGCCATTTAAGATGCTTTTCTTTCATATTTGCCAAGTTCATTTATTCTCTGTAGGTTTTAATGACTCAGATGTCTGAAATCTCTTCCATACATGGTTAAAGTGTAACCACTGGTTGGGGGTGGAGGGGGAGGATGGAGTGAACAACTTACTGAACTGATAAGAGATTTAAACAAACCTGGGTGGTTTTCTTGAAACAGCATTTCAGTCTTAAGTCATACATATATATTCACATATAGGGCATCCCTCAGCCTTAATCATGCTGGAAGCTAGTGGAAATAAGTATCGATATATAGTGAATGCGGCGTGTTTGCTTCCAGCAAGGGTAGCTAGCCTCAATCCTCCATCCAGGTCCATCTTCTGAGCCAGGATCTTTTTCTGGAGTATTATTTCTGCAAGATTCCTTCAGCCTTTCTGCCTTTCTCAGTCTTTTACACACATGTTAATGGAAAGACTTGGTTGATATCACATTCTTTTAGCAGTGGACGCTCATTGCAGATCTACCTCGTTCTCCACTTGAAGTAGCTTAGCACAGACAGCTCTTTCTTTTGAGCAGGTTGGTAATGGATGGTAATATGTAATGATAGCAGAACTATCAGATCAAATGTTTTGCACCCATTTCTATTTTCAAAATATCCTCCAAAATAATTTGAAGTTTTCTGTGTGACTGAGCCATCTTCCAAGCTGGAAACATTCAGAAGGGCTGATTTGGTCTACTGCTCACTAATGTTGGACAAACTGAGTTGTCATACTGTCTCTTGTCACAAGCCTGTTGTTTCATATTGGTCAAATCATCTAGCTGTTGTGGGTTGGATTTTCAAAAGCACACAGCGCTTATGTAAATCCATTCCCATTCAAGCTGATGGAGGCCTAATTCTTATTTCCACTAAGGCTTCATTACCCTGCCTGGCAAGGTCAAGATCCTTAAAATGAGGCTTTATACCCCTCCAGAGGGGTATAAAGGGACCCCATACAAATGCAAATCCGGCACTGATGATTTTTTCCATTGATTTTGGTGGAAGCAAAATAAAAGGAACACAGCAACTTTTTCAAAATTTCAATTTGTGCTTCATCATTTCCTCAGTGTAAAAACAAGCCTAATAACACGTACCTACTTCATACAAATGCAGCAAAGCTAACTTAATATTTGCACAGCCATTTGAAAATGTCCAGTGCTACATAAGTGTCAACACACATCATTAACTTAAACTAATTTTCTGATGAGTGAAAAATTTTAATGACATTTTATATCTCTAAGAAGCATCCCCAAATCCAAGTAATTTGATTTTATTAAGACAAACAATGTATTGATCGTCAATTTAAGAGCCCCAAGTGTGGTGTGGACTTCTGATGTGCAGGGCTGCATCGTTGTGGGAGGATGCTCGGTCTCGTGTTAACCATGCTGTAGGTCACAAGACTGTTCATAGGAGCCAATTTCTTTCTGTCCCAACACTACAACAATCTATCATTTGGTCATGGCATTTTGTAATGGATCCTTGCGAAAGTTCACAAGGATATGAGGATTGCTGTCTTCTAAATGCCATGTGTATTTTGCAGACTGATAATGGAGCATTTTGTTACCATGATGAACTGCCTTTTCTTCTACTGTTGATGTTCTAGAGCTCAAATTAATACCACGCCCTGTAGCTCAGGATAACATCGCTGAATTTGTATTAAAGTGTTAATAGAAGTAAAAATAAAAATGTATTTTAAGGATGTTCTTGTTACATGAGCTGAAATGGTTGTTAGGTAAGTTAAGAGACCATAATAGTAAGTGTCAATTTAATAGGAACATACAAATACATTACAAACCTTTGCTTGCAAGAGAAATCCCTGCCTATGTGAGTGGCTGCCTTGCTGTCAGTGGGCTTGCTCATGAAAAGGCTGTTTGTGTATGAAATTGCAAAATCGGATCCTAAATAAAAAATGCAGGGTGGTTATTTTGTGAAAGTGGGTGTTATCTTGAGGCATAGGGCTTTTACGATCTCTTTTAATTAAATGAGTATGGTGCAAAAATGATCACGATCTAAAAATGTTACTTCAGGAAACATCTCATTCCATTTCCATTCCTTAATGTTGTCTCTGGATTTACATGATCAATAATGTACGTAAATCTTTCATGGACTTAATCTATATTCCCTTCTCTTGGTGTTGTATTTTTATCTCTGTCAGCATTGGAATAAACAGGGTCTACCAGAACAGATTATTAAATACAGCTAATAATATTGGCTGTTTCTAGAATGGAACCTGGTTTACCGTTAGAAAAGCTAACTGGGGTTTGTTAACACAGGAGCATTAAAGCAGGTTGGAAATGAGTAAATCAGCACTTTTTCGATAACTATGTAGCTATCTGAGAGGACTACTTACCATCTCTATTGTCCAGTGCAGCATATGTTAAGCAGCTTATGTTTAAATGCATTACAGTTTATTGGCTACAATATTTTATAATTGATACAGTTGTCCAGATCCCCCAGTACGTCGAAGAGGTGATATCCAGAGACCACTAGTGATCAATAACCATCCTTAGCACTATGGCTGCAGCTGGGGTGCAGATTTCCTCTGAGGAATCTAGACCCAAACCCAGCTTTTAAGAAAAGGGCTCTGACCTCATCTGTGTCAGAGCAGAAGGGTGCCAGGATTTTAGTCTCATTTGAATGCTCAGCCACACAGCCTCCATGGAACCTTTGGGAAGGTGGAAGGGTGACCATGTTATGAAACTGCTGGTTTAGTGTTCCAGACCTACTGCTGGAATTAGTTGCCTTAATGCCACAGGATCCCAAATACTCCAACATAGCCTGGTCTTTATTTTAACTATAACCACATTTCCAGTCTGGAATTGACACCTTCAGCTGTGGTATTTGCACCAAATGTGCTTAGGTCCAAACAACCTCTCTGCTAAAACACAAACCACAAGTTTAAAACCCACAACTTTAAGTTTATTACAAGCTGACACTACCTAAATACATATATGCTCTCCTGGTGGGAAAGGAAATCTGTGCCAGTTGTTCCTTTTCTTTTTGTCAAGGATTAAGCGTCTCCATGTAGCAGGGGATGAGAGCAGCCCTGCAAAAGAGGGCTACTGCCTGTGTGCTGTGATCTACATCTAGCTAGTTGCCATGATGTCAGCTATTACCTGGGGCTGTGACAGAGGGTTTATTGCTGTGTTTGCTAGGGGGAGGTAAATCTCACTCCTATGTGTAAAAACTAGGTTTCCAGGCTCTTTCTGTAGTGAGTAGAGAAAGAAAAGCACTGCCGTGTGGTGATTCGTTCTAGCTTACCTGCCTGTCTCAGGACACGATGACTTGGCCTCTCAAAGCCCTTGTCACTCACCATTGACTGCAGAGGTAACTGTCTAGATGCCTGACATTTGGTTAACTCTAGTTAGGTGAAGTGTATCCTGTCATTACTATTTATACTTCGCGTACATGAGGAAATGTCCATGTTTGGAATCAGTGGCATCACTAATTGTTATCTTGAGTGAGGATTATGTTTTACAAAGTTTCTGTATGTATATGCTGGTTTGCAAGCCACACTTTGGCAACATTTTTGGGGGAAGATTCTTGCTGCTGGAAAGCACTGGGTACCTGGTCTTGTTGGGAAATAGAAAGTAGAGGGTCATAAAGAGGTCATGAAAACTGCAGCTCTCTGCACGATCTAAAGTTTCTGAAAAAAAGTAAAAGATTAGAGTTTTGTGCTACAAATGCTTCAGGTGCATGGTATCTTTGGTGGTTAATTGGAGCTGAATGAGTTTTCACCTTTTTGCACATGTGGAGTTGTTAATTAAGAATGGACAGTTCTGCTCTGAACACATGACATAATTGTTGTGAAAACTTACTGTTATGAATTTGGGAAGTACGTAAATATCTAGAGGAGGTTAGAGGGGAAGTTAAGTCTGTTTAGTAAAATCCAATGGCACTTGCATAAGAGGTGTGCTGCCTCAGAAGCCATCTGCAATTGCAGTGTTTTAACATCCTTAAAGTTATGGTAAAACCTAATTCTGTTCAGTGAAAGTGATCACGTGCACACTGTTAAATAGTGGCAGAGATAAATCCTAGTGGTTTTTGCGTTTGGGGGTTTTTCGAGTTTGTTTGTGGTGTTTTGGTTTTTTTTGGAAACCTGGATCTGCTGGCATCGAAGCTGTTCTGGGGGTTCCTTAACAAACGTTACATGGGGAGATGCAGTTTATCATTCCAGCAGGAGGGCTGGCCTTCTGTTTGTAGTCATTTTGTTGGGAGTGGGAGGAAGGAGTTGTAGTAAGATACTGTGACCTTGTCTTCTCTTTTTGCATTCATGAGGAAAGAAAACCTGGTTTGATTGCCAGATGTGCTGAATTCCTTGAGTTAGGGGCCTGGTGTACCACGGGTAGTAGCAATGTCAGATTCCACTCTACCATCTGCTGAGCCTCTTCACTGATGCGACCTGAGCCGTTTCCTGGTAGGGCCAGTTTGGATGGAAGGCATTTCCGTGTGTGTGTGGTGAGTTCCTCTGCTCAAGGCACCAGGAAGCTAACTTGTTTTGCACAGTTCAACAAAGTTATGATATGGAGGTGACTTCTGTTCACTCCTGGACTGCCTTCAAGATCCTGTTGTCGTGGAGCAGTTATTATGTAGAGAGTGGTTCTCTTCCGAGTCATCCAATTTCTTCATTACGTTCTTTATGCACTTCTCTAGGTACACTTGTGGAGTGTGTCTGTTGAAGGGTGTCAGCACTTAACTGTATAAGCATGTTAGTTAACTCTCTTAATATCTTGATTGTAGACATGAAGCCCCAAGTCACTTTGGTTATTTAGAGAAGCAGGGCCTGGAAAGGGCTTTCTGTAGTATTAAGGATGCTGTTTGTCATTTCAGGAGTTTACTGACAATTGACTGCAGTGTAGACTCAGTTCATCAAGCCACTTGTGGCTTCCTTTGGGACTTTAGACAAGACATCCTGCTTGCGCTTCCGTTTCTCCATAGGCAGAGCAGAGACAACTCTTACTTAGTCATAGCAATAGGGAGTTCTCAACTTGGAGCTGCTATGAAGTTGAGATGACATACCTTGTAGAAATGTATCATTTTGTTCTGACTGAAATGCAGCATTACTGTTCCCCTCTCAATTCTCTTTAAGAAGAGAGTGCCAGGACTTTAGCACTGATAGCAGTTATTTTACTGCATCACTGGGCAAGTTCTTGCTATTTGTAACAGCATAGTTTCCATTTGTCATGACAGACTATTTCTAAGCCTTGCTCATTATTTAGGACTGGATTATATCACTTTATTTGTTTCTGTAGATGCTTTCATCAGAAACCAAGTCCAGATGTAGTGGGTTGGCAGTAGATCAGGTTGAACTACCCAAGGTTTTGCCGAGACTAAATAAGGCTTAAACATTTTCATTCTGTTTCCTCTTCACCTTACTTATCGTGCTGGCATTGACAGAAGCAAGGCTGCTTTCCTGAGTGTTGATCACCCTTTTGCATAGTCAGTAAGTCCTGTTAACAGTGTTTAAAATACAAGTGACTTGTTGATGCAAGAGAGAGACAGGGGTTTGAACAGCTAACCCTCCTTGTTTTGTCAAGCCTATTAAGATGTCAAGTGGCTCATATGGTGGACAGGATTCCGAGACCTGCAGTAGCACAGCCCTGACATTTGGAACTGGCAGCCAGCCCTGAAGGTTACAGTGGACTCAGTCTGTTTTCACAGTGATTCTCCTCACAAGTCTATATCTGGTAATAGGCTGCCATTGGCAATTTGCATGGCGATTTGGACTAATAGCCAACAGCGTTGTCACCTGTCACAAATAATTCATAATCAAATACTGCTTCTCTGCAACTCTGGGCAGTTACCGTGTGTGTTACAAGATGTGTTATAACATACCATGATCAGTAAACAACAGCATTGTACTGACTTTTGCCTTCTGCTTCCTGAAGAGTGCTGGTGGAAGCCAATGCTGCAAGACATGGCTACCTCTGTCCCACAGAAGACATCCTTTGTTTTCTGTCCGCAGGAGCCAAGAAGGAGGGATGGCTTGCGTTCAGAGCAGAGTGTGTGACAAAATACTACCTTAAGGGCACTGATAGCCCTAAAAGGGCCTCGTGGTGAAACAGTTTGACTTTAAGTCATCCTCTCAGAATAAAAGACACAATCTCCAACCCCTCAAACTAAGGTCTTAGAGCAATGTGGGCTTTATGGAAAGTGCTGTTCTGATTTTTAGCAGCTGAGTCAGTAAAACAGCATGACTTGGCATCTAGTTATAGAAGAGGTTGGGGAAGGATATTGCTTGCCAAATATGCAAAGCGTTTGTCTGATTTACTTAAGCAAAGATGTGAAATACATCCTACTCAGTCTGGGCTAAGGAGGAACCCTGGGGCTAGGAAAGTGCAGAGCTTTGAATGGCAAATGGAGAGTGGAAAAATCTGTGAAGCCCCAAGGAGATGCATTATCTCCCAGCTGCTTGAGGCCAGCCTGTGGTCCTGATAGACCTATCTCTGGATTAAACCTCTAGGACAGTTCTCTATGTGACACAGTAGAACGATGAGATTTGACAGAAAGTGGAAGTGAGTTTAGGCTCCTGTTCCAGAAGAGCTGCTGCAATGTTTGGTGGAACGCAGAATGCTAGTGGAACTTCCTGATGTGGTTAAGGCCAGTGCTGCTTTTCTGCTGATAGGGAGCTCTCTGAGTTGTGACACAATTTAGTTATGCACAAAGATAAAATGTCAACTGTTCTGATCTTGTTTGTTTCCTTAAAGCTATCATAGGAAACACCTCAAACACTGCAAGCTAATTAACTGCAGATTTAGTTACCAGCATCAAATCTGTTGTGTCATCTCTGACTTTTGACTTCTGAAGGCTGTAGGTTAGAATTTGTCCTTTTACTTATCTGGGGTTAGGCTTCCTCAATACTTTCCCATGAATTATGCAAATGATGAGGAGAATAAAACGGGCCGATATACATCCAGATTTGGTTCACAGAAGTTACTACAGTAGAATTTCTTTGCATTGCAGATTCCTGTCTCCTTCCAGGAAACACATGTACCAGTGACCTCAGCGAATCAGTCAGTCTTCTATGGAAGATCTCATGCTGTATAACTCAGATTACGTATCTGAGAGTGAATTATCTAAACTACATTAAAACATGTTTAGTCACCCACTTCTTCACAGAGCACATGCAGCATTCCTCTTTCCTTGTTACTACATGAAAATTGTCTGATAGCAAAGAAAGAGGGGATTAATTTGTACAAGAAGTCAGGTGAGGTTCCACGTGAAGAACACATCAGTGGTACACTGTGACAGAAATATGTGCATACTGTGAATGTAAGTTATGGAAAAACTGCACCTTCTGGACAGAGATCACTCCATCTTCCTCATTCCCTAAAAAGAAACAGCAGGATCCCAGTGCATGGATATAACTGCACTGACACAACCTTGGTAAAGTTAGTCATAGATCATACTTCATATCAGTACCTCAGTAGATCTGCTTTCTCTTCATCCGCTCCCTCCTTTTTCAAGAGTCCTGTTCTTATTCCTGTTAAACGAAGAGCTGATGCTGCTTTATTGCTTTTGACATGGGGCTCAAGAATTTGCTTACATAAAAATGCCTTGAAATGAATGGGTGTTTTGCCATAAAGTATGCCGGGTTCATCTCCTGAACATAGAAGGTTTATGATCACTACATCGTCAAGACACAGAGGTATGATAATTGCTGGGTCAAGGGACTGTGGAAAGCTGTGGGCCTGGCTAAGAAATTCTTCCAGTGTGGAAGTGACTTTGAGGTAAAGCTAAGCCTCAACAGACAGAGACTGTTCATGTAGTTAACCTCCACGGCATGGATGTGCCTTGATGGTCCAAGTAGTGCATACTTCTAACTGTTAGAGAGCATCCTTAGACTATTCTGTTGAACTCTACTTTAAAAAACACAGCAAGTGTCTGGCTCAATAAAATGTGGGAAATGAGAAAATTTTTAATAATTATCGTGAAAGTTTATTCAGGTTCTCTTGGCACATAACACAGCTGGGGTCTTCTATACCATATGTGAGCTATGGAGGGTTTAGAATGAAATAGTTCTCCTTCTAAGGTTTGAACATGTTTCAGGAGTAAAATATGTTGGCCGTGAGCACATTACAAATGACTGTATAACAGTTAAGCACAGTCACCTTCACTGCATACAGGCCTCACAAATTTTTAGCAGTCAAGAAACAAAGAACTGAGTCTGTAATGCTGCGTGCTTCTTGATACTGATCTTTGGAATGGGGATATCTTCCTAATTCATTCCAGTCCTGTCATGCCAGGAGCAGCTCTGTTTGCTCCGATTACAGGGAAATGTGGCGGAACAATGCTGGCTTATGCTTGCTGAGAACAGGAGTACAGTGCAATGGAAGTTCCCAAGATCCTGGCAGCTTAACTAATGGACGTTGCGTGTCTTTGTTAGTGTTTGAACATCTGTCTAGTTAGTAAATCCCAAGACAAGTGAGTACCTTGCTCTTTTTAGGACAAAGCTAATAATGTTTGAACAACTTGTTGAGAATGTTTTGGCCTGGCATTGTTATAGCTAGCTCAGTGGTGTCATAATAAAGCCAAGCCCTTTTATTATCTGAATGGATGGATGGGAAGAAATATTTCTTACCATATTATAGCCAAATACAAAGCAGCTGAGTTACTGGTCTTCTGAAACATGGATCACTTACTATGAAGTCATATTCAAAAGGTCTTTCTAGTCCTTACCATCCAGAGGAAATTGTCTGCTTGAGCCAAAGCATTCTCCGCTTCTGAATGTATGGCTTAGCAGCACCTTGGCTAGGACAAGCGAGCTGCTTATACGGGGAGTGTCTGCTAAAATCCCCACCTTAGTTTAAAAAAGTGCAGGTGTGATAGATGATGGATGGGTGAAAGGAATAAGAAGAGAGTTTATCCTCTTTCTAATTAGTATGCTTGTTTCTCCACAGCAATGATTTGGTCTAGTCTGTGAAGTTCATGAAGTCAAAGCAGCCTTTAGGTATAAATTGCAGTCCATAGGTCTGAAAGGGAAGAGACTTTGCACGAGATCTGGTGCAGGGTTAAAAGAGAATTCATCTAACCAAGATGTGGTCTCATAAATCGCAGCACTGTCTTGGGTTGAAAGTTTTGACTTGGATTAAATGTATAAATATTTGCGAAGACATCAGTAAGAGTAGCTAGAGTTTTATGCCGCGCTGAAGTAAGATACAGGCTGAGTTTGGTCTGGATGTCTAACGGCAGGTAAGTTACGTGCTTCTCTCATTTTAATACTTTTTCTTATTTTTAAAAATGGAAAAATGGAGCAATGTCACCTCAGAACCATTTTGTGAATCACAGGAGTACTGGATAATTTTGTCTTAGCCTTACAACAGTATCCTTCCTCCCTTTTGAAATTCTGCAACCATATTTGACTGTGCTGTCTCTCTGTGCTATCCTAGATATCTTTGTGGCTCCTGTCAAGCACATGTCTCTTGGCACCAGTTCATAATCTGCCACATCTTTGTCTCTTGACTTTTTTTTTTAATAATAAGTCTGAAGAGTTTATAGTTCATTTGCGTATTTGTGAGGTGTCCTCATCTCTCAGATATTTAATGACCATATTAGGGAAGCTCTGAAAGCCCAGCAAATCTAGTTTATAGGATTAGATCTGAAAGTTTAGTATGCTTACAGAATTTGAAAACAACTTGATGGCTTGCATTTTATGCAAAACTGTAAACAAGAGGAGAGTAATCAAAGCTTCGCTGGTTCACAGATATGAATGTTTTCATAATATCTTGCAGGAAATGCAAGAAAAGGCTGGTTATTCAGGTTCATGGATAGCATCTCTTCTGGCGAGTGACCTCTTGGAATAGGTACAAAGATAGGTAGGTCATGCTGTTGTACTACCCTTTCACCATCCTGAGTAGTGATACCTCTAAAATGTGAGGGGCCAACATACCAGTGCAGGATAAGGAAGCATTGATGATGTTAGTGCCTTTCCTGTAGATAGGTTGTGCAGAACATCTCAGAATTTCTCTGAGCAGGTGTGCTCCATTCTTAACTGGATTACCATTATATCTCACATCCCATGGGATATTTAGCTATGAAGTGTATCTGCCTCTGCATTTTGATAGAATCCAAATGAACAGAAGGACTTTCAGAGCAATAACAAGGTGGTTGTGGTTAATCTGTTATGAGGTACTTGGATTTTTAAATAGTACCAGGATGTTTCTATGCCATTTTGATTTTTGTTTTCTTCTGAGGCTTTAATAACATTTTTCAAACTTACTTTCTGTAGCCACAAAGAAGGCTGAGGTTTTAAAATATTCATATGGTTCTTTAATATTAAAAAAAAAAGAATCAAACAAAAGTAAAAGGAAATAGCCCATTAAGGATGGCTATAACTTCCCTGCAAGGTGATGGAGCCATTACAGCTCTTCTACAGTGGAAGTACCATGCTCACTTTTGCAGAAAGTGCAGGTTAGTTACTGGCTCTGGAGGATGACGCTGACAGCCTGGGGCTTCAAAGGCCATAAATAGGGCCTCTAAGGGGAACTCAGTCTTTAGGAATGTGAGAAGTAAACACTGCCTACGCCTGGTGTATATTTACAGTAGAAATACCTACATGAACACTTAATTGATCTCACCTGGGGACCTGGAGCAGCTTGCCTTGTGCCTGGGAGCACAGTGCTGACACAGCTAGGTAGCAGCTAGCTCAGGGCTTGCTCATGTATCTCACATCTAGCCCTGCATTGTGCAAAGTAGGCATTCCTAGAACATGGTGAGGGTTTTTTTAGTTGAAATCTAAGATTCCTGGTTACTGTGTGAGCTGCAGCAGCTCAGACTTCACAGAAAAACCCAGCTATTGTGGGAATTACAGTCAAAGCACAAGAGTTGGCATGGCTGGGCCTTCTGCATTCAGTCCACGTTTCACTTGCAACTGGTTAGTGTCCGCTGGCTTAACAGGGAGGGAAACCTCCTGTGAGGCAGGATCAAATTCTGTTTTGTGCCTGCTACAGAGTAAACTGTGAAAGGAGCAGGACCCAAGGAGAGCTACTGCTTTGACTCTTACGCCTTCTTTTCACTGAGCTCAACACCCTGTTCTCACTTTTCTCAAGTCCTAGCTGACTCAGACGCGTCCTCCTGCCTCAGGGAGGAGGACAGAGCTTCCCGTCAAGTATGTTCATGGAAGGCAGATGGGAAAGCAGTGTCCTCTTTGAGATTCAACTCTCCCCTCTCTTGAGCTTTTGGGATTACTGGACATATTAGGCTTCAATGCTAAGAGACTGAAGAAAACCTCTGATTTTATTCAGGTTTGACTCTTTCCAGCTACACCTGACAGGATGGAGTGGCAGTGTGAGGTGTTTGTGGCTCTGGGTCTCTGTGCACAGGTGGAAGTGACTGAGCTCTGCTGGGGGATCCTCAACTGAGCACAGTGTTGTCCTGTCCCCAGCACCCAGAGCACTCGTGCAATGTTCAAAGGGAGGTGGTGGCTCCTGGGAAATGTCATCAAGTATTCAGAAAATCATTCTGCTTGGCAGCATTTCAGCTTCTTATTTTATGACTCTCCCCTCCCTTGTCCTTTGATATTGTAGGCCTTTGCTTTAGAATAGGATCTGTGTTTCCCAAGAGAGAATGCCTGGAAGATTGTGTGAAGTCATATGTTGTATGTTCATGGTATTGCTGCTTCAAATGTTCTTGAATCAGCATGTGGCTGCCCCTTACCCCAAATTAAGTGATTTCACTTAAAGAATTGTGAGGTGGTTTTGTTTATCATGTAAGAATATATGTTAGAATTACTTTTATTTGTCTTCTGGTTCAGATCCTTTGTGGTTCTTCAAGTTTTTCTCTTCAATGTGAGTGTCAGTAACTCCCTGATTTTATTTTGCGGGTTGTGGTTTTTTAATTTATTTTAGATGGAAGTTGAGTTTCTCATGCAATCATCTGTTTCCATCAGGTGAAGCTTTATGAAAACATCACGCATTTTAAAAGCTGACAACACTGTACTAGATGTGCTGTGCCTATCCTTAACTGACTGGGAGATTTTATATGGTTTAGAGCAACTCCATGAGTGATTGTGGGCAATTCTGTATGAGCTCAAGCTTTGAGAATAATCCCACAGGAGATTTTTTTGGTTAAAGACTGAACGTTATTACTTGACTAGAGCTATGTGAGAAGACTTCAGTATTTTTGCAGTGACACTTTGGAACTATTTCAGTTACTGAAAAAATGGATGTTAAAAATATGGGCTGGTATTTTAGCACCAGGGCTTTGTTGAAGACAGGGTGGCTTTTAAAGCCACTTTATGAGAAATGAATCTCTGTCAAAGTTTGTGCATTTTGTAGTGGTCTGAGTATGAAGACCAAAGATGGAGTTTTTTGGTGCTTATCTTCATTCATAGGAGCAGACTGAGTCACAGCTGGGGCAGACTTTAGGGGAAGAAGGACTTTTGAGCTAAAGTAAGCAACTTGCTGCTGTGCTTATTAGCTTTCCAGCTTGCTAGAGGAATAGAAATGCCAGTGGTCGTACCAGACAAAACTGTAGCCTTGCTTACTGACACTGGCACAACCCAAAACTTCTGAGGAGAACTTGAACCAGAGCTCCCCCACGGTTGCACGCCTGTCATACACAAGACCATGTAAGGGCCAAATAGGAATTTTACAGCCTTTTTAATTTGAACGATGACTCAGAAAGGGCAGACTCTGCCTGAAGGCAGAAGTACGGGGCTGCAAATGGAAGAGTGGGTTGCCTTTGGGCTGATTATCCTTGTAACTCTTCATGTAGCTCTCCCAGCTGTAGGCATTATTTATGTTAATATAATTGTCTAATCCTTTTTGAAAGCCAGTAAAGCTATTTCCCTGCAGTATTCCCTCCTTGCCCTGTGGTAATAAATTCCTCAGGCTGATTTTATGCCACCTTTTAAAAATTATTTTTATAAAAGAATATCTATTACATTTACTGCCTTTTTATAGCATGGAGCAAGATAAATTGGCACATCCCAATCTTACTTCACAGTTACTCATTCATTGCTTCACTTGCAGCCTGAAATCAATCGGCTTTTCTTCTTTCCGTCTATCCTTTCCAGCTAAATATTCCTTCAATCTTTCTGTGTAACCTCATGTTTGTTTGTGATTTTTAGTCTCCTAAGCATTGATTTGATTCAGTTGTCTAATCTTTCAAGGTTCTTCAGTATTATTTAATTATACATTGGTTAGCGAGTCAGATTTTCTGGGAGGCTGCTCCAAGCATCTGCCTGATTGTTCTGTGGCTGTTGCCTGGAGCTTTATGAATCCCAGCTCAGGTAATGATGTGGTCCCCAGGACTTTAACAGCTTCCATGTACCTGGTCCAGGGCTACTCCTTCCATTAGTCCCTTCCTGTGCTTGAGACGAGCAGGAATTACCTTAATTCATGTTTGTGGGGCCCTGCCACCATAGGCAGGGTGCTGCATAGTCCAGCAGCAACTGTGGCAGCCTTGAAACTGCCTCCTGCATTGCCCCCTTCAACATCCCGTAGCAGTACCCTGCAGCATGTAGTAGCTGTAGCTCAGCATGTGGTGGCCCAAACACTGATCCTCTGAGAGCTGCTGTTTAATTGGTTTTAGACTCTGGAAAGGCCGTCTGAGCAGGACATGTTTCTTAGTGAGATGTTTTCACCCATTTTAAGGGTGCAGTCATACCTGGTGTAACTTTGCTGGCTACTTCGTCACTTGCAGTGTTCAAGCACATGATACAGAGTTGGCAGGAAATCTTATGAGAATTTTTCTCATAGTGATTACAATTAATTTTCTTTTCTTCTGTTATGTATAAAGACTTCAAACCAACATGAGGTTTAAAGAAATATGAAACGTGAATTTGTTCTTTAGAACAGGAAGCATTTTTCTTTTCCTGTAGTCCTGATCGAGAGCCTTAGCATTTGCCCTTTGTTTTGCCAAGAACAGATCATGTTTTTCAGGGTCTGAGTTTTATTTCTGAATTAGAAGAGCAACAAAAAGAATTCCATTTATAAAGTCTCAGTGGAAAAATAAAATAAGCACATACGCAAATGTGGAGGGGTTTGTGTAAGCGTGTGCACAGATGGGGACAGAAGCAAGCAATGCCACTTGCTTCCATGAGACACGCTTGCAGTTTCATCACAATATGGAGTTAGTGTACAGAGAAAGCAGAGGGGCATTTCACATCAGTTACACAGCTCATGGGCAGTATGCCTGTGTCAGCTTTTCTGTGAGCTAATAGTGACCCCATGCAACGCACTATTCCTTTTCTCGTTTCCATCTGTTCAGCATTTCAGTTTCTCAGATCACTGGAAGCCTGCTATTGATTTTTAGATGCGTGCTAAGTTTGCCGTAAATTTTACACAGTGACCTCATAGTGTCAGAAAAAAAGATTTCAGGACACCTTCAGCCCAACATCTACCCTTAAGTAAATGGAAGATGTTTGCAAATCATTTCAACCTGTTTCTAACCCTCTGGGAATGCCTGAGCTGAAAGAGAATCACCACCAGCTTGGTGGTTATTGATGTCTGCAGAGTAGGTCTTTCTTTTCATGGGAGAATTCAGCCACTTTACCTTTTGTTCTCTATATTTTGGTGTACGATCGTCTCTCTTTTGGTATATGCACAGCAGCAGCAAATCATAATAGTTGTATCTGGCTTTGTCCAGCATGTTGTGATTTCATTCACAGGCAATTCAATCTCTGTGTTAGATGAGACAGATTCTGCTCTGGCAACGGTACATCTGCCTGACATGCCCCATTGCTCCTGCAATCTACAGCTGAACTCTCTTTATGTCATTCCACTGTTCCTTTTCTTATTTCCATCTGTTCGTCGTTCCGGAGTTTCTTGAATAATGGAGACACAGTGATTGCTTTTGAGATGTGTCATAAGCTTGTCGTAAGCATTTTCTTTCCTTTAATAGCCTCTATTGCCAGGCAGTGCAGTTGGAGGCTACAGTAAGGGGAATTGACAACTTATTCCAGCTGTTCTGCTGAAGCAAATGCCAGTGGCTCTTCTGTGTGTTTCCCCACTCGCTGTCCGCATTGATTTTCTATTATTCTTGGCAGAAATACTGAGACCTCTTACTGCAACCACTGGAAATTAAGGGGGCCTCATCCCTTGGAGTGTTAGAAAAAGAGACATTTTAGCATTAGGGAGATGAGGAAAATAAGCGCTTGTACTTTAAAGGATTATTGATATACAATCTAAGGCAAGAACTTACTCCTGTTTTGAATTTTGCATGCTTCATTCTTTCTGTGTTCATTGAGGTAAAATTCATTACCATAGTTGTTAGCTGTGAAAAATTACATTCACCGTGGAGTTAACTCATGTGGCTGGATTTAAAGTCCCAGCTTTATTTACAGCCACTTAATGTTTGCCTCAAGCTGTGATAAAGATCTGATACCTTAGGGCTCCAAGTGATTTGCAGAGAGGTCAGGTAGAAATAAAATACAATCTTCCTTGCACAGTGTTCTTGAGACGCAACGGGAGGATGCAAGAGGAAAAGATACCTGCCTTCCATGGGAGTACTGGGTGCTGGCTGTGGCCAGGGTCAGAACACAATGGTGCTGGGACCCAGGAAGGGTGGGATCCCTGCAGCTGCCCCCCCCCCGCTCCCTGCAGGGAGTACCTCTCTCTCTCTGACTGCAGCGTTTTCATCTTTGGTACAAAGCCCTCCGTGAGTGATATTGCACAGAGTGGGGAAATCATTCACTGCCTTCTCTTTCTCTCCCCCTTTCCTGCTGTGGTTTCTTTTTTTCTAGGCAGTTCTCTCATTCTCAGGCTTTTTGAACCAACTGTGGTGAGCATGATCTTGTTGAGATTTTTGTTGCGTTATTTTCCCCCTCTCTGTGGAATGAGGGGCTATTGTTTCCTCCTAGAGAATTGTAATCAACACTGTGCCCGGAGGCCAAGTCACTATGTGTTTGACCCTTTGCCTTGGTCGCTGACCCACATTTCATTCAAACACGTTGGTAAATAGTGGCACTTCTTATGTCTTTAAGATTTATGTAACAGACAGGGGAAGATTAGAATTGGAGGTATCTATTACTATTTTGGGGCCTGGGCTGCCTGCCAGTTTTACTTCTTGAGAAGCAAGTGTTTAGTTTTGTGAGTATGAAGCATATGACTCATTCTTCTCCTTGACGTGCTTTAATACATGTACTGAGTGGTGATTTACATGAGGATATATTGAAGCTCTGCTTGAGCTGACAGCACTCGGTGCACTTTAATTTCACATGTGGAAAGAGGAAATGAGTTAATCTGTGGTTAAATATAGAGGTGATGAAAGAGGTGGGAAGGGGAGGGGTTGACTCTAATCTCACTTAGGTTGGGGTCAGTTGAGAGTAACCTCTCTGTATCTGGATGGTATTACTCTGGGGTAAGTCATGTCTCACCTCTGCAGAGCTGACAATATTAGCTAATGGAAAATGGCGACAAAGTGGGAATGTGCCCTAAGCTCTGGCGTCGCTGCAGTGTTGTTCCTTCTGTTCACCCTCTACATGTTGGTGATGCTTTTTTTTTTCCTTTCAAGAGGTAACCAATGGATTGTAGGGGTAAGCAACTGCACATTGCTGAAATTACATTGTAAGGACCAAATCTGAGAGTGGATCAGTGTTGATCTACAAGCTTGGTTCTCTGTGATTGTTGGGAAGATGTACCATGACTTTGCTACTTTATTTTGCAGTGTATGTTTTCTGTTTATTCCTGTCCTCAGCTTTGAGCTAGAGATGCAGAAGAACTGAGAAACCAGGATACCTCCTCTGTAGAAATCCCCTTCTCTTCTCCCTTTGCGTGTGGATGTGTTCTTAAACTCTGTATTGGACCGAGAGCTGCCACCGACCATTCTCTCCAGCTTCCTGTGTGCCTACATGTTTTACATGGGAAAGCTGCATTATTGTATTCCTTACTGGTATATATTAGCTGCTTCTGAGCAATTTTTCTCTCCAAAGTGCTGCTGTTATGCTGTCTGCTGGTATGCCCAGCCAGAAGGACAGCCACAGCGGAGCACAGAGGAGTGCTTTGCACCAGGCTGGCACTGCTGCCAGACAGGGTGCGCTGCTGGCACTGTGAAGCGATTACGTTACGTGCACTGCGTTGGAGAGTTGAATGGATTTTGCTGACTTATTTGGGCAGGTGAAAGGAGATTTTCAGGCATGGGCTGAACAAACCTGAAAGAGGAATTTCAGCAGCAGCCAAGAGTTCCTTCTTCTGAGATGGCAATTTGAGCTAATCTGTTGTGTGCTGACAGTTTTCTCAACAGAGCTGAACCCAAGCAGTCTGTGTGAGGAATTTGTATTTGGACTTCACATACTATATGGGTCATGTTTGTTGAGCAGTGGGTGAGGAAAGCCACTGGTTTACATAAGTTTGCAAAGATGAAAGGTCTGTCAGTTAGAAGAGTTCTTTTTTATATTGGAGACAAGCTAAAACAGTTTTTAGAGGTCAAGATCTACCCTGGAATGTACTTGTGCCTCTTTTGTTGACTTCACGGGGATCACATGCTTTTGCAGGATTTGGCCTGGCATGTAGATTAGTAACAGCATCACTGTTGTCTTCACTGTCCCTGTTGGCCCAAAGCAATATTCTGTGCGTCATTCCGGTCCATAGACACAGGCTGAACTCTGGCAATCTATATCTAAGCAGTCTGTTATAGATCACATACAAATAGTTTGTTTGGTAAAATCTAATAGACTATTCAAAAGCCTATAACAGTAGAGATGGCTTATCAATAACAGGCTGATTCGCAGTATTATTATTAATTGTAATTAGCAAAAATGTTACCGGAATCTGATCTCTGCTGCACTAACTGGAGATGGCATTTTTGTTGTATTTGATACTTCCTAAGCTAGAACTCGCAAGATGGAGTGATAAATTTTTAAAAGATCCATTGATAGCTCTTTTTATCTGAACCACAAGTCTTACAACTTCCAGAGTGGAAGAACATAACCATTTCTGAGACCAAGGAGAAGCATCAACGGCAAACAGTTGCTCAGATTGAAGACAGGGACCCTTGTTCTCCCTTCCACGCTGCTGCTTGTTGCTGTACCAATACTGATGGTTGACTTCACTCGTAGCTTTGACAGCTGAAGAGTACATGTGAGCGCTGTCTGATCAACATGGAGAAAATAGATGAGCTTATTTTATCTTCACTGGTTGTTCAGTTTAACTTGGTGGATTCTGCCTTCTGCAGATTATGGAGTGCTCACGTGGACACTTCTGCTACCAGCACTGTGGGGAGTGGTAACCTCCAGCAGCTGGGATGGTGACAAGCAGTTTTCAATGGAAACAGCTTCAGAAGACGGGTGTTGATTCCTAGCCTTAGAGACAGTATAAACCAGTGAAAAGAGCATTGTGCTAGGAAAGCAGGAGCTACAGTTTGTTCTTGGCACTGATCCTGCTGTTACATGATCAGGTCAAATCACTTCTTATCCATGCCTCTGTTTCCCCTTCATCTGTCTTGTCCATTTCAACTCCTTAGAAAAGGGGCTGCCTGTTCTTATGTGAACAGTGGCAAAATAATAATATTTTTATCCTGCTAGTCTTACAGAGCTGCTTAAAATTGTTTTCTAAATGGCCTTTAGATCTGAGTACTGTTTGTCGGGTTTTTTTCTTTATAGCCCTTTGCTTTTCCATTGCAAAGCTGGCCGCACACCGATGTGTTTGATTATGTTTTCATTGCCATTGTACTTGCTTTGGTTTTGCAGCTCAGTGCCCAAAGCACAGGGCGCTGTACAAACAACATGATGAAGTCAAACAGAGTCAGACCCTTTCTCTTTTTACCTTGAAAACAATGTGAAACTCCTATGTTTCTTTTGCTTGGCACCTCCAGTTCTTGAGCTTGAGGCCGTGTGTGTGTTTGCTGCCCTCCTGTTGTGTTCAGGTGTGAGATCACTCAAACAATGTTTTCCATTGCTGCCTGTGGGGATACTGGAAGCTGTGCTGTCTGCTTGGTTGTGTGTGAGATCAAGCTGTGGAGTGTGGAAAATTAATGCAAGAATAGCAGCATGCTGAGCTGATGTCCATGTCTACAGTGGGTTAGTTGTGACGAGGTGCCATTACCAGGACTCACAGGTGTACATGTAGACTTGTCTTGCTGGATCATGCCTGGCCACTGTCTGTGGCATGGAATTTTCGCCTGTTTCTCACCTCTCCTTTTTTGCTTTTGGCAGTGTTCGTTTCTCCATGGGGATGCGGTTTGAGAGTGGCCTGTGTCCAGCCCTTTTAAGAAGTGCCAGGTTACTGGCTGTTCATCTGAGAAAGGGAGAAGGAGCTGGATAGCTTCATTCTGCACTATCATAGTATTGTCAGCCACCTTATCAGCCCTCAGCATGAAAAGAACAGCCTCCAGAAACACCTGTAAAAATGTGAACCTCAGTACTTTTGTACCTTAGGCTCATCCCCATCTTGTTCCTGCTGTTCCCTTCCCCTGTCACTCTGAAAAGCCCCTTATGGCAGGTTTGGGTTCCAGGACAGACTGAGGCTGTAGCTTGATGCATCAGAACTACACAAACTGCAGTTATCTCTAAGCCACAGGGATTTATTTGACTGCGGATCTGAACACTCTAAACTGAAGGAGTGTTTACGTTACCGAAATTGGGAATAAAACCTCCTAACACCAACGTAGTATTAAGAAGCAGGCACTCCTTTATTGCAGCACTGGGGACATGGGGGGTAGCTCCGCCCATCATGTCCTCCTTAGCATTAAATTCCAACAGTTTTTATACACTTTTTCTGTCGAGTCATTGTTACATTTGTTCTTTTACATAAAAATGCATACTATGTTTGCTCTTAAATTTAACCTTTGCATTGATTGGTTTTACCCATTACATAATCTCATTAATGTTCTGATCTTACTATAATCATTGGTCAAACCTACTTAGCTTTACTGATTGAAATCCTTGATACTCAAATCAAGATGGGGAGGGGTGAGGGGACTGCCAAGCAGGTTCATTGTGCTTAACTAGGATCCATGATGGTTTCTTTAGTTTCTTAAAACAAAACTTAGAAAAATCCAGTAACTACCTGGTGAGGTACCTATGGTTACCTATTTCAGACTTAACAATCCTATGGTTACTTATTTCAAAACATTCAACTCTATAGATACTAAAACATTGCACACTATTCCTATAGTTACCCATTTCAAATTTAGTATTTCTATGGTTACACACAGTTCCTATAGATACTTAAACACAGCACACGTTTACTTTATTTCATTTAAAATTAAACCAATTTTTATATCAAATCTCATTTGATTTCAGATATTTGTAACATTTAGAGTTGGGGAAACCCCTACTTAAAAAAAAAAACAAACAAAACAAAAAAAACCCAAACAAAACAAACAAAGCAAAAGAAAAAAAACCCAACCCCGCAGGAAACCTTTTTACCAGCAGCGTGGTGAATTTTTTTGGTTTTGTGGTGTTTTTTTGGTTTTTTTCCTCAGTTTGCTTGATTTCTGCACTCCTGTTACATTGCTGAATTCATTCAAAGTTTCAGGTGGGAGCACTGATCCGGTTGTATGCTGCTTTTTGTAGCTCGCTGAGCAGTTCCATCGCTGTCAGGGGCACGGTGTGCTGACTGCTTGTGCAGGAGGAGTC
>NW_009593034.1:65592-95857 GCF_000690535.1 Cariama cristata | reverse complement strand
CACTCTTTCAGCAGACTTTTCTGTTACTAACAGCAGATAAAGCCAGAACACAGCTGAAGACTAACAAAATTAAAATTAAAAAATGTTGAAAACTTTTTGGCAATGGCCTTCGTCTCTGACACTGTCAGCTGCCCTAATTTTGCTGCCACTGACAGGAAGGGAAGTTTTGTCACTAAGAGCAGTGGGTGTAAAGTTTGTCCAAACTGAATCCTGTGAATCCTGCATTGAATTTTTTTTTTTTTTCACCAAAAATAGCTTCTTATGGTCCTCCAGGAGCTAATCTGGGGCATATTTCCAAGGAGAAAGTTCAAATGTTTAGCTATCTCTTCTAGATTGGGGCACAGACCAGCCGTAAGTGATATCTGTATTCCCATGTCTTGCTGGGCTCCCTGGCTATGTGCCAGGTTGGAGCCTTGCTTGTAACAAGTCCTGGCACCAGGGGAGTTTCCATCAGTTCCTTTTTGTGCCATTTACTCTCTCCTCCCCCTCTCAACCTAGCTTTTAGTCCTTGTGATGAGTAACGAGTTCTCTGCTTTGGGCAGCTTTTGGTAGCTGGGACTCCGGCCAGCTTCAGCCTTTTGCCAGCTTGCAAGGACAGGGCAGGTTGGGAAAGCAAACAAATAGTAGTTAAGGCCAGCAGGGCAGCTTCTTCTGTCGCAGCAAAACCGGGGCTTGACCTTGCCACTGGAATATTAACTCTCTCTTCGTGCGTACTCTGGACAACTTCATAGGAAATTTTCTTCCCAGTAATAGCAGTAAGCCTTTCAAATGTATGTCCTTTCACCGAACCCTTCCTACTTGTTGGAGGTAGAGAAACTACTGGACTGTCCTGGACAGAAAACTCTTAATTTATTTCAACTTATGTTTTCCTAGGACTATTCTAGTTTTATTGAAAAAGTAGCCTGGTTCTTCTGGGCTCATTGTTTGGGGTACTAGGGGGTCTTGAAAGAAGTCTTGCAGCTTGTAAAAACATCATATTATTGGAGCTCTGTAAGCATGTTCTGAGATGGCTCCCAGGCAAGGTCCCTGATACTCTATGGGTTTTTACCTCTTTCCCCCTCTCATGTTTATGCCCCACCTGCACTGTCCTGAGGACATCTAACTGGTGAGGCTTGTTGGCTGACAGGCTGGTTGTACCAGGCCCTTGGAAGTTCTGGTCTCACATTGCTTCTGGAAAGAAACATGACTCCACACCCCTTGGAGCTTGAATAAAACACACACGAGGCTTTGTTCAGTCATCCAGCATAGGCATGAAACTTTGCTAGTAGGGCTCCTCAAGTTCTTTTTAAAGTTGTTGAATACAAAGAAGTATGAGGAAGGCGGTGTAGAGAGAGGCTGGGGTGCCCTCTGGAAGAACCCCTCTCTGCACTCAGTACGGAGGAAGCTTAGGGTGACTGTCTGACTAGTTCAGCCTGATAAATGACATGATTAAAGTTGAGTGGTGTCAATACTTACCTTATAAATTAAACTGCAAAGACATCTCGCTAAAACCAGGCTGCTGTTAATGTTATTGAGTGAAACAATAAAGCTGCACAGCCATCTATCAAGTCAATGTCGGATCTAACCATTTAGACTTAATATTGGACTGGAGTTAAGTAGTCACATTTAGTAACCATCAATGCATGAAAAAAAATAAATGTCCTCTGTGGCTGTCTTGTCTATCTGTGTACCCTAACCAAGGAATTTGTCCAAAGACAACATGATGTATATTTCTTAGTATGTGTCTACTACCTGACCTTTCTTTCTGAGGGTTTTTATTCCTGAGAGCAGGAAGTTACATTTCGTGGCTGTTGTTACCCCTAGCTCCCAGCCCAGGCTCTGTGTCAGACAAACATATTCACGCATCAGGGATAGCTGCATAAGATGTGTATTCACTTATCTTTTTCTGCATTTTGCAGAACACTATACTAAATTAAACTGAAATAAGCAGTGACTTACATTACTGAACAGACTGTAGGTTGTAGGGAGGCGTGAGTATTTGTGCTATTCAGCTGTCCTTGCTGCTTGTGGGGGAATCTCTAGCAGAAAGGCAGGAAAACAGATGTGGTTTCAGCCTTCCCTGGAGACAACTGTAAATGTTGATTCTCACATAGAGGATGCTAGGATGCAGATCTGGTCAGACTGCTGTTTATATTAACTGTGTTTCCTGCATGGTAAGCAAAGGGAATTGCTTCATATAAAAGTAGCGTTATTTCTGTTGAATGGCTGATTACGTTGGTACAGCCCTCTCTGTAATTGTCGGACAGCAGGACTAGTGGCACTAATAGCATTTTCTTCCTCTTTGACTTTTGTAGGTATGTGCTGTTATGTAGCAGTTGCATGTGAAGAGAAGACAGAGTGGAAGTCACTGTCAGAGGATCCTGTCCTAAGCTGGGCCTGAAGAGTTTAGCCAGCTGACTGGTGTGAGTACCCTGAAGGGGAGGGGAAGGAGTGCGTCACTGAGAGACCTCATCCTGACTTAGGGCACCAAAATCTCATCTATCTCTATCACTTACAGTGAAGGAGTATTTCTTCCTAGTAGCAGCCTACCTGAGTTGTACAGCAGAAAGTTTACATGTTGGTGAGAGCACCACTGTGTTATATGGTTTCAGGTAGGTGAACCAGTCAAAAACTCCAGTTCTTGAAAGAGAATTAAGCTCCAAGTGCTGTTTTTGTGGTGAATCACGGATGCATTAGATAAAACGTAGTAGTCCCAGCAAGGATTAAATTCACCTTTGCTACCATCACATATGTTTCTTGTTTATTATCTGCATTTGTGATATCCTTTTCTGTTTATTTTGATGCTGGTACCAGTAAATATTTTATGCCTTAGCCTAGGTCAGAAACATATGGAGGTGGCGGGATTTTTGAATTTCAATGTGGATTAGATTTTAGGATAAGGACCAAAGTTTAGCAGTTGGCCTTGAATAGACTACAAATCTAGGTTTAACACTGGTGCTTGCCTGCATGGCAGTAGTGAGCTGAATTCATTGCCTCGTCTGTAAGAGACCGTTGGGTTAGGTTTGAGTGAGTATCGGGATGTGTGACTTGACTTGGTGTAGGTTTAGAGCAGACAGGAGCTGTTGGACTGGGATCAGGTTTTGGGGGGGATTATGGACTTGATGACATAAGATAAGGTCAGATCCCCAAGGGGCTACTGGGCTAGATTTAGGGTAGCTGCAGACATGAGAGCTACAAATACTGGTGAAGCTGGTTTGTTTTCTTTAGAGGAGATAGTGTGGGGTCTTTGGTACCATTTGGTCTAAGATTAAGTCCTGAGTTGAAAGGGACTTCACAGTTCTGAGATAAGGCTTGATATTCTTTCTTGCCTGAGGCAAAAGCGCCTTGACCTTACAGAACTCTGCATTGAAGCAAAAGTCTTGGACACAATCAAGGCTGAGGCTCACATGTCAAGCTCTTGAGACCATTTTTTTCACCTTAGGATGACTCTGATATGGAGCCTGTTCGTGATCAGTAAGGCAAAGGTCAAAGCAGCCATTACAGAAGGCGGAATCTCTGGCATCCCAGAAATAGCAAATACAACTCTTTTGGGCTACTTCTTTCTTTGTTTCTTAAAAGACTGAAAGCATCAAGGGAGCAGTCTCTCCTGTCTCTCCCCTTCCCTTTCCTCTGCATGTGTGCTCTAGTGGTCTTAAATTTCAGCTTCGTACGATCGTCTCAGCTCCTTTCGTGTATTGTAGAACACCGTACCTGATGTTTGTCTCCATGCCAGAATCACATCCATACAGACATCGTGATTCTTGAGGGTTGGTTCTCTCTCCTTCGGTGATACAGGGCCCTTCGAGTAAGGCTACATCAGTCTCTTCCACGCTGAACATGCAGAGGCTCTTGTCAGCCTGACTGTGCTGTGTCTTTTATGAGCTAGTCCTCTCTGAGGAATGAAAGTCCAGGCTGTTGGAGAGGAAGCTGAAGAAGCTGTTGGGATGTATCAAGAGAAGTTTTATGTCATTCTCATCCTGCTGCCTTATAAGCATAATCACAGGGACCACGCTGTTGAACTGACACAATTACTTGGTCTCTTCTAGACATGGGCCATTTTATACCAGGCCTGAATATGATCCTATGCTTTGGCTGCAAAAGGGAGGGAAGTTCCCTCTCCTCGGTTTGACTGCTTTAGAGAGAAGGGAATGCGGTACTTGGTTCTCCTCCTGCCAGAAAGATGCAGTCAGGCATTGGTCTGGAAAAAGCACCTCCAAGAAGCCTTGATTCTCAGAGACATGCCTGGGAGTTGCAGTGCTTCGTGCTTGTGCTGTGGCTGACCTACGTCATCAACCAAGTGATGACATCTCATTTCCTTCTTCCCTTATCCCTGATGCCTGCTTAATCCTACTGGCTGTCAAGTGACATCAAGGTGTGACACATCTGTCCTTCAAGGTATGCATAGCATTGAGTACCAGGGCCTGGATAAGCTCATATAGGAGTTTGGAGGAGAATGACTTACTTTTTAGCCCCCATTCCAGGTTAGGTGGAGCTCTAAATGGCTCTTTTTACATAACCTGTTTATATGAGAGAAAATATTTGCTTTTCTGTTGTCTGATGACTCTTTTTAGTTGGAGGCTCACGGGAATGCAGGAAAGTGCTTGTATACCACACTATTTTGCATTTGTTGTTTTTTAAGATCTAATTAAGGCATTGTGTTGGTTTTTAATGTGACCTGCAATTCATGCTGCAGATCAACTATTCACTTCAGACCTTTAGTCCAGGCATCTGGCGTGTCGCAGAGACAAAACAGTTCCAAACCTGACAAGCTGGACCAAAGACACGGAGGGTGGAGTGAGGGGAATTACCTAGCAAGTGCACCAGGAAACAAAGTAAGTCTATGAAAACACAGTAAATCTTTACTCTATCTTTTGCTATCATAGGTGGTGTAGGCGCAGTGTGGAAAAGGCCACCAAGTAGGTCCAAAGCTCTGGAATTGTTTCTCCCTCAAAGCAGAAAAACTGCCCTTAGCGTACACAGAGAACTGTTACAAAGGTTGCTAAAGAGTTGCTGTTCTCACTGGTGGCCAGACTTCCCAGGGCCCGCTGGTCAATAGCTGCTGTCTTACTCAGATGCTGAATTCACTGCTTCAAGTGAATGCTGAAGATTACTCAAGACTACTGTGAGGTGCAACAAGTTCTCCTTTTGCTACTTCCCTGGGGACAGGGCAGGATGTCTTCTAGAGGAAGGTGTTGCCCAGAATGTCATTTTGGCTCCAGCCAGCTGATCACACCAGCTCCATGCCGGCTATGCGTATCTTAGACTATGAAAGAGGTTTAAATGGTGCAGCACTGTGCCAGAAACCAGAGCAGTAACAGTGAGAGTGGGTTTATAGAAAGCAGGAAGATGGAGTTTTCATTTTTTCCGTTGAACTTTTGGGAACAGATGGAGAGTCGATGAGGCAGAGATGCTGGAAGGGACAGTGTGTTTCAAATGTTTTCCTTAATGTCTTCCCAATCTGCTCATAGATTCATAGCTCCTGCCTGTTCAGTACAGGGCAGTTAATGTAGGATGTGGAAACTTCAGTGCCCCTGGGCCTCCAGAGGTGAATGTTCTCCAAGGCCTGTTGAGCTGTGTTTTTTGGGCTAAGGAACTTCTGACACGAAGGGTCATGGGAGCAGCTCATGGCCTGATGGGCAATGTCTTTGTTTACTTCATTCCAAGTCACTATAGTGAAGGGTCTGGAGTTTCTGGATGGAGACAATGATCCAGGAGCATCTTGATTTAGCCCTGTACTGATGCTAATAGGCCAGTCCTGCCTTTCTAAATGGCCAATGTTGGGTTTTGTTTTTTTTTAAATCTGATTAAACGCCAAGAAGAATCTAATCAGAGCCCAGGAGTGCACTGAGCAGCAGTCATTGTTGTTACTTAGTCATCCAGTTACTGGTCCTTTGCTTTGACAAGAAATGTTGGTGTGGTGGGAGGGGATGGGGGAAGATCAGCTTTTGTCTTCGTCTCCTTGAAGAGGTTCAGGCATGTTTCCTCTCAATACACCTATATCCAGGTGTTGCCCTTAGAGGACAGATTTAAAATCAGTGAGGCCTTTGAAATGTTGTGGCAGCCAGTTTGAGGAGAGGAATCAATGAGAAGGAGGAACTTAAAAGTCATTGCATTCGGGAGTTAATGAGAGTTTGTCTGTGAACTGTGAGATACGATTACTCTCTCATTAGCTTTCATAGTTACAAATGTAACTGGTTAGTAATTCCAGCCAGCTGGCCGAGTTAGAGGCAAATCCAAATTTCTCCTCAGCCTGGTGTTTTGGCCTGAATCTCTATTTATTAATGAAACAGACAGCAAGTACATTGGGCAAAACTACTGGCAGTTAATTTCCACGAATGCCTAGGCTTGTCTACCTGAAGACATGTTTTATCTTTTGGCTTTGTAGTTCTGTTCATGGAGAACAGAGGATCAGCTGTGGGTAGCCGGATTTTGATATTCACTTGTCTTTAGCAATTAGGGTGCAGGGAAAAGCATTGCAGGAAAGTACTGAGACAGAGAGAGAGCACAGTCTGAATTTTCTTTGCTGCTTCTGCTAGTTCTGCCCGTTCCCTTCTTTACTCCACTCCTACCTCTCCTTTTTTACCTTTGACAACCTACCAAATCACTGCCATTGGAAGAGGCAGTAAGCTCGGATGCTGGCCCAGAGATTATGCTAAATATCTGAGTATTTTGAGTCTGAAGAAAAACGAGAGAGTTTTACAAAAATCAGCTTCCTTGAATGTCATATAGGAGATGATTTTGTCCTGACTGTACCTTAAGGTTAATTTAGGCTCTACGGCACAAATGTTAAGAGCACTGGTAAACAGCTAGTGCCACTACAAAAGCTTTTAATATTGATTGGGCTGTATTTTGTTACCTTCTCAGCCAGTGGTGCCTTTCATTGAATGAGGTGCTGCTTGGATAAGGATAGCTCTGGCCTAAACTAAACTTGTTACATGAAGTGCCATTGACGGACCTCTGTAGTAGAGGAAGAGAGCCAGGGTTCTCCTGCCACACGCAATGCAGTGATCACTGAGCATAATTCTTATGTCCCACACCCCAGTTTGGCACATACGCCACAAATCACAGCATGCTAGTTTTGCTTCCATTTTGCCTGAATGTAAGTGGCAGTACAGGGTACAAAGGGCTGGAGATGCTTATGTGGAGGTCAGGATGCATGTGTTGTTGATTGCATGCTGTAACTGCCATTACTTTCCTCAGGTCTTGGATAAGTATAGCTAATCCCTAAGTTTTTCCCCTGCAGTGTTGTATTTAGCAGGTCCTGAATTCCACAAAATTGCCTGGACCAGGGTCAGCAACTGTTCAAGGCAGATGGGCAAGGGTATGCTTCTTTTTCTCCAGTCAGTAGAAGACAGCAGCAGGAGCCATGCGTCTCACAGAAGTCTCCCTTAAGATACTGTAGATCCTAAATCCTGTGATCCTACCGGGTAGTACTTTTTTCTGTTTTAAATGAGGGATCACTAGCCTACAGCATACACCGTATCTCCAACAGCAAGAAGGGACACTAAGACAGTTCTTTAGTCTTCTGCAAGGAAGCCAAATTATATGTTTGCTTTTCTCAGCCATTTGAGAAGGTTTTCTGTTGGTTTGTCTTGTAGCCTATGCTGTTCTGTCTGTACGCTTAGCAGGTTATGTACTTCCACTGGATGAATACACACATTATTGTTACAAGGGCCTCTTGCTAGCCCTTAACTTCTTTTGCCCTGCAGACTTACTGACAGATTAAGCTCCTGTCTAGAGCTCTTAAAAGGCCTGTATACATCTTTGCAAGGAGTTTTGCTCTGTCTCTAGTGACAGTCTGGAGCCCTTCATGCCATGCATATTCAGCTTTAAGTGCTTCCTGAGTCCTTGTGCAGTTGCACTAAGCTGCCTGGCAAGGTTGTAGGAGCTGCTGGCAGCAGTATTTCATTCTGTGATGATGCTGGTTCCTGTAGCTGTCAGCTGGGGTGAACTGAGCTGCAGAGTTCAGACTCAGGTCTGAGGCATCCAAGGGTATCCGGGTGTTGGGAGCTTTGGGGCAAGCTAGGGCTCATCTCTGATAGCAGGGAGGGTACTGTAAAACTATCCTAACCAGAACCTGGGTGGCTGTTTTGTAACAAAGCAGAAGTTTCAGCCCAGCAGGGTGGGGATGTTGGGTGAATCATGGTGGTGCTCATTCATGGTACTGGGTGGGACTCCAGCAGCAGTGATTTATCTTGGCTGTTTCGTTTTTGCAATTCAAACCCCAGGAGTCAGAGGGAACCAAACTAAAAGCATGAGCATGATGTAAGTTTGCTTGCCTTCCTCCTCCATCTGCAGAACCAAGTAAGCTCAATCACTTTTGCTTAGCATGTCACAGCACCTGTTTGACCTCCTCTGGTGGCTGGAAAGCCTAGCCTCATGGCATATTGGGGTGGCATAAAAGAGCTAGTATGGCTGCGTGACATTTATCAAAACATAAAACCCATATGGATTGGGCAGCAAACTTTCTAGGGCAACTTATAACTAGAACAATCCACTCCCTCCAGTGAAAGAATTTGTTGATGATTTTGGTAGCAAAATAGACATGGTGAGGGTAGTCTTGTCCAGTGGCTACCAGAGCAGTGGTCCAGAACATCCTAGAACTAGCATCTGCCCCTGTTATGCCAAAGACTTCCTTTGTTGTGCAAATTGTTTTGTCCCTTTCGCTATTTCCTCTAATATTGTCTTTCGCAAAGACGTGGGGGAAAAATATAGCAGTGATTGTGCAGCAGTAGGTGCCAGGAAAACTGCAATGCGTAGTACACTATTAGTGTGGGCTGATGGTAAAACATCACCACTTTATGAAGCTTTTTATCCTGCACTGAAGGTTGACTTTGGAAACAACCAAGCTATGTAGCTGTGCAAAACTTGCTGCCCAGTTCTAGCTTTGCCCAAGTGCAATAGCAAATTCTGTGAAACTTCAGTTTTCCATCCAAGTGGTGGTCTGTAGCAAAAACTCCTCCCTGCTTGCCAAGCTGTTTGAAGGTTGTCTGAGCTGGTCTCTGCAAAGACCAGAAGTGTTTCAGACCCAATCCTTGACCTGAAGTTTCCTATCTAAGTTTGGACCTGAACCAACCCCTGGATCCTTCCCTGCTTTGCCTTTCCCTAGATGCCATTCTTTCATTCACTAGCTGTTATTTTTACAGTATAGTTTCTACTCTCAACATTTTAATCACAGTCATTTTTATTACCTGAAGACAAACTATCGGAGGCTTGTTTATAAACCCCAGCTACACAGCAAGCAGGGCTTCCAAGTGACAAGCTCTTATGTGGTTCAGGCTCGACAACAGACTTGAAGGAGATCAAGGAGGTTATCTTTGGGTGGTGAGGGAGGTCTCCTGTTGTGTACTGTTGTATAAACAAGAATGTTTCAAGTAATTGGAGCTGGTGATGACTGCACAGCTTACTTTGGACAATGTTTTGGGTTTTTTTTGTTGGCTTTCCTGGTTTGTTTTTGAGAACAACATGGTTTTTGGTGTTGTTTTTTGGTGTTGGTTTTTTTTTTCTCAGAGAGGACAGTAGGGTCTGACCATTCAAAACATACAATTTTCCATTATCCTTTATTCTGACTGTTGATATGTCTGAAATAACCCTCTTCTTCCTGCACCCAAACCAAATACAGCTTGCTTTTAAAGAGGCTGGAGTCTAAACCTAGATCCGGACCTGAATTTTGCAAATAGCCTCTGATACCTGCTGGGATTAATGAAACTAAAACCCCACATGCAAGCTCCCCAGCATTAGTCTTTTGGGACATGGTAGTAAATGTGGACTCGGGGCCCTTTGTTTACTCTAATTAGTAGTTGTAATTAGAACTACCAGTGGCGTGTTCACACTGAGATATGGGATTGGTCTTAAATGAAGTAAGATAGAGCTGCATTTTCCAAGCTCTTCTGGCCCCTTAGCCAGTATAACAAGTCAGAATTATGCCTATATTGGCTAACAATTAAATGCTTCATTTGGTGGGAGGTAAGTATTGGGATGCTAAAAGGTGTATTGGGGAGGAAAAAGGTGAGCTTGTGTTGCTCACAGAACCTCAGTCAGCATTTCACAGAGCATCAGTATGGGTTTACGTGTGTTGGTATTTGGAGACCTTTGTTCTGTGTCCTTCACTAACATTTTACTGAAAGAATCTGAAGTTAGAGTAAGCGTTGACCCGCACAGTAATCTTTGCTCTGCGCCCTTCTGCAGTCAGCAACTCTCTCCATCTGTGTTGCTTTCTAGGTCTTGTTTGAATGCTGAGATGCTCACCTTGCAATAATTTTCAGTACATTTTTTCAGTCTGTGAGTTTGGCAGCAGATCGGTGTCTGTACGTGCATATTTGAGGAATCAAAATCCAGAGACAGGCTGCGTTCTCTGGAGTGTTAGTCACAAAAGCCAGCAGTACTTGGTGCACTGGTTGCTGTGGTCTGGTGACAAAGGACAGTACCAAGAGACTTGAGGGTCTCCTTCAAATTATTTCAGCTATTAAGCTACCACTTGGTCTTGGATGAGCCAACCTCCAACATCTGATTTCAGAAAGTCTTAGTCCCAGTTGCTTGTTCTGTAGACTTTCACCATGGAAGGAAGGATGATCCTGTGGTGCTACTTACCTCCCTTACCAACAGGCTACCCAGGCCTGGGGATGTGTGAGCATACCCTCACTCTCCTAAAAGCTGGCACCACCTCCACTCCAGTGTGAGTCTGAGCCTATCTAAAGGGGAGCCAGGCTGCACTGTGATGGGGACACTCCACTTTAGAGGCACCCTAATACAGCTTGTGGCTTAAAAGCCCCTTTGATGCCTGTTACGATGCCCATGGAGTGGGCATATGATACATAATAGCCATGTAAGCAGTTAGTTTCCCTTTGTCTCATGTCAGGTATTTATGCTACAAATGTCAGCTACCAAGTGCAGAAACTTTAGCTGCCCCTTCAGCTCCTGTCCATTGAAATATGATCTGCCATGTCCAGTGCTAATGAAAATATTCCTTCCTTGACAAGCAGATGCTGCCTGGTTTGAAAAAAAGAAAAAAAAAAAGTGCTTTTTCAAGTACTTTCCCTGTACTTTAATATTTCTTCAAGGTCTGCCTGTCACTTCCCTTCTGAAGTATATCCCATACCCATGCTACGATGGAGTGTCACTTCCAAACTTTCTCTGTTTCCTTTCCCCAGCTCCAGAGCTGCAGGAAGAGTCAGTGTCTTTCGTGATGACAGTGGCAGGGGAGTGACAGGCAGGCTGGGTGGGGGTGGCTGATGGTGAGCAAGCCTAGTGACAGGGCTGGGTGACTAAGAACCAACTGGCTAATTAAAGTACAGCAGTAGGAGCAGCAAAGTATTTAAGCGTGCCAGAGAGCGAGAGATGCCTCCACAAATTTCTTATTACACCTCAGCAGCCAAGTGACTGGGCAACACAGTGGAAGCTTTCCTTAACTCTTTCGTGCCTCTTATGGAGTGAAATCAAGGGACTAGGAAAATGGCA
Source organism: Cariama cristata (assembly GCF_000690535.1). Classification (NCBI taxonomy): domain Eukaryota; kingdom Metazoa; phylum Chordata; class Aves; order Cariamiformes; family Cariamidae; genus Cariama; species Cariama cristata. The sequence goes on along the minus strand of NW_009593034.1, from coordinate 84,421 downwards.
CCATTAACTGAAAAGCCTGAATTGAGGTAAGGACACTGGTATGTGGTTTGTTTTTTTTTTTAGTCACAGTTAGTCAAAGCTAGCTGTGCTAGAGCTGCTGTGAGCTGAACTCCCAGGTCTTGGATGGCACTGGTGTATGCTAATGTGTACTGAGTGGGTAGGTCTGTTGGGGCAGTACACACTGATTTTCAGATTGCTTCTTTCATTTTGATAGGCCTTTCCAGATACTGCTTGAAAAGAGAGGAGGTACCAAGGTAGTCATTACATGGGTTTGTATTCTTATTAAAGCAAATGGGCAGGTCCTTCCCTCCTTAGCCTAGTGACTGGATCTTTATCCTGACTATTTTTATAGGAAGGAGGAATTGAAAGCAATCTGATTCTGAGGCAGTTGCTAAAATGAAAGTGATGAGAATGGATGTGGAGTTCTCAGCAATGTGTGAATTTGGTCACCTGACGCTGGAGGAGTCAGAGAGAAGTGAAGATGAGGAGTGACTTCTGGAATGTAACTTTCTGCTATTTCTGGAGATGCTTTGAATGTCAGACTGTTGCTTAACCCAGCAGTTCGGTTTTCTCAGAGTGTTTTCAGTGCTGAGTAGAGGAGCAGTCACTGTGTTCTTCATTCCAGCATGTAGGTGACTTTAGAGGCAGCACAGTCCAACAAGGCAAGCAAGCCAGCCCTGCAACCTGAATTCCTGGGCAGGCATGGGTTTGCTGTCTGACCTTGGATGCGTGACAGTGACCAGCATTCTGAGTTTTGCCTGAGCTTTCTTGTGCGTGTTATTCAGGTAGATGAATTGATTCCCTGCCAATTTTTCTAGTGTAGTAATGCTTTCAGGTTGGCAAAGGCTAAGGAGAATGACCCTGTCTAATTTTAAGTTGCATCCCTAGGCTCGGCAAAGGTGTGTTGGAAATGTTGAATGTCTGGCTTCCCATATACATTGGGTAGACTTAGCTTGATGTGGTTCCCTGGAGGACATTGGAGTTGTGTGTGAGTAAGACCAACTATCAAACTGGTTTTGCTTATTCTGAAAATATAAAAAGCGACCTGTAAGACTGATACATGCACCTTGTTACACTGTGTCAGCTCAGCTGGTTTCAGATGTTGCGTGGAATAGGGGCCAGAATCTTCCGTCTCTGTGTAAAATAGGAATATCACCTGCATACCTTGAAAAGCGTTAGCTGTTGCTTAGTGAGTGTTTCTGCAGAGCTTCAAAAGAGCTAGTGCTAGCAGAGGTCATAATTTAAATTTGGTGTGGTTGCCACAGTGAGCACTTGTTAATGCCTGTGCAGTTCCTACACAGCTAGGGATCTTGGAATGTATCTGAATGGTATAAGGTGGTAGTAGCATTAAAGTATCTAGTTTGTATGTCTTGGTTTTGACTGGGGTAGGATTAATTTTCTTCCTGGTAGCTGGTATAGTGCTGTGTTTTGGATTTAGGATGAGAATAATGTTAATAACACATTGATGTTTTAGTTGTTGCTGAGCACTGCTTACCCTAAGTCAAGGACTCTTCAGTTTCTCATGCTGCCCTGCCAGCGAGGAGTCTGGAGGTGCATAAGAAGCTGGAAGGGGACACAGTCAGGACGGCTGACCAAAACTGACCAAAAGGATATTCCATACCATATGATGTCATGCTGAACAATAAAACTGGGGGAAGTTGGCCAGGGGGTGACGACCCACTGCTCAGGGACTGGCTGGGCATCAGTCAGCGGGTGGTGAGCAATTACGTTGTGCATCACTTGCTTTTTATATTCTTTTATCATTATTGTTATTTTTTTCTTCCTTTTCTGTCCTATTAAACTGTCTTTATCTCAACCCACGAGTTTTACCTTTTTTTCTGATTCTCTTCCCTATCCCACTGTTGGGGAATGAGGGAACAGCTGTCTGGTGTTTAGCTGCCTGCTGGGTTAAACCACAACAAGGGGGATCAGAATCTTCTCTCTACCCTGATTTTTGTGAAATGTTTGTAATCTGGATTTGAACTTCGTGACACTAGTCAGTCTCTAATTAGTATTTCTACTGAATGCAACTTCCTCTTATTTACTGCTTCACTGTTTGACATTGTGTGACGGAGGTGAAGACAGCCTTTGTAGTCTGTTATACAAAGTCATGCAAGAGAAGCTGCTGGATGTTGTTTAGATGATCTAATTGATTGTATTTATAGAATGCCATTCACTGTAGTAAATGCAATGTAGCGTTTGTGTCCCTCAATCCTGCAGTCAGCTGAATAGATCCATTGTTATACATAATTTGGACTTCTGGAATTTGGGTCTGTTTATTTACAGCAATTGTTCTGCAGAGGCACAAGTGGCCCTGTATCAGAGGTGTACAGAGAGTTAAGTGCAGTACACAGAGCATCACAGCTGTACAGCTCTTACAAGTAGTCTCACAACAGCTGGAACTCAATGATTCTTCTGTTTCTTGCAGCTGAAGTATAAAACCAACATCCTCTTGGCTAGGTAGAGTCATTGCAGATTGTCTGAAAGATTTCCCTTTTGCAAAAAGGTAAATCTGGTGTCATTGAATTAATTACCCCTTAACTGTAAATAAATCCCAATTTCAGTAGTTATGTGCTCCATGCCCAAATTCCCGTATGAGTCTCAGTTAAGTGTCCTTAACAGTTCCCAGTTGCAGTATGCTGTTAAATCATTTACAACTTTCCCTCTGGAGTTGGTGACCTGAGACCTGTGCCCAGTGAGCTGCCTTGTATAGGATTTACATCAGCTTGTTGTAAAGTGCTTCCATCTGTGAGGTGTTAGCATACATCATAGATAAATCTGAGCAGAAATCTCAGCTTCTGCTGCTCTCAGATGCTGTGTCTTGTGTTTCCTGCTCAGATGAATATGAGATTTTATTTGAAGTATCCGAGACATTTTTATTTTTCTTTCTGAAGTTTTGAAATGTTCATGTGAGCTGCTTGGGCTTATGAGTGTGTCACAAAGGCATTTGTTTCTTTAGCAGACAGGAATGATACATGGGCCACAGCTACTGTCACCATAATCTCAGCCATCAAATACAAAAAACAGAGGGCAGTCATGACAGACTTGGGAGGAAGTCAAAGCCTGGTTACAGTGTATTTAAAATCTATTGTCATGAGAAGAAATGTTTTTACCTGTAAGGCTACTGGTAAGTGCAGTTAACTTATCCAGAGGGAACCGGTGATGCACTGCACGTCAAGTTCCTCTTCTGTCTGCTCTGTGCCAAACAAACCCCTGGATGGCTGTTTGCCAAGCCCTGTGTCTGTGGCAGTGCAGGAGGTTGATGGCTCAAGCAGGAGCCAGGTTTCATCCCCATAACCCTGCAGGTGTATAAGTCATTGTCACTTGATGAAGGTTCAGTGACTGATGTGAAATTATTCCAGTTTATTTCCTTGCAGCAAGGTCCCTGTAGACATCAAATTGCTAGCTAAAGTAGCAATGACCATAAAATTGTTTTTAGTAGACGGGCCAGAATTGGAATGGAACAAAAAAGCTGATTTACCTTTTAAACCTTGTTTTTCAGCTGTAGGCTTTGCTCTCTGGTTCTGTGACGTTAAGCAGAGTTTAGACTTTGTACTGCCAGCCTTTTAAAATCTTCCACTATTTGTCAGATCATAATGAGATGGGTGACAACCTGCAGACCAATTGCTTTGGAAATGCTTGTTTACAGGCTTGCAAAACGAAGACCCAGAGGTACAATCGCTTTCTAAAAATGCATGGATGGGGGTAAGCACAAGGAGGAAGAGCTGCTTAAACAGAAAAATTGTGTTGGTGCAAAACAATTTAGCTGTAGCTGTTCGTGCATTAAATTTAGGTTGCAAATCAGAAACAGCATTGAAGCCATAAGCGGAAAGAGTTCTGGAACAGGCTTCCAGGAGGAGCAGAGGAGGCAGGAAACCTTACCAGTTTTAACCTGGAATGTGAAATGTTCTTGCACAGGATCGTATGACAGTTGCCTGCAATAGCATGGGAGTAGGCCTGATGACCCAGGAGATCCTTTTCTGTGCCTCTGCTTCAAAAGTGGTGACCTTGAACTGATTTAACTCAGGTTGCAACTAAACTTTGTTTACTCTGAAGTTGATGACTGTAAGATGACTTAGTTCAAAAGCATCTCTGAGTTCTTAAAGCCACATTGTGTAGTTTACATTTCCTATTTGACTTTTTTTATTTGAGTCTTAATAGTAAGAGTGGCACATTCCTCTTAAATTGCACAAAAACTAGCACATATGCCTTGGGTAACTTAATTTTGTCCTTTAGGAAGGAAACAAACATGCACTGTATTTTTTTTTTTTTTTTAAAGCAGCAATACTGCATATGAAATGTGCTATGTTCATTTATTCTAACAGCTGTAAGTTCAATTATTTATAAGAACACCTATCCAAGCTCCTGTTCAGTGCTGCCATTTGTTTCACTGCTCCCTCTCTGCTGTCTTAACACTTGCTAAAGAGCGTGTGGAGGCTGTTGTCTTGTACAGAATTGGTATGATTCTTTTGTGTGAACTGCTTGCTTATTCATAGTCTTTTAATGACATTTATTCTTAGAGCCATAGTGTTTTCTGAAGGAATGACAGAATGTTCTTTAACCCTTAAAATAAAAATGACAGGCAACATGTTTCTCTCAGTATTTCAGGATAAGAGAATGATGGTCCTTGGAGAGAGAGCTGATTGCCTGGGTTAACCTGGAGCTGCTTCCTGTATTCTAGTTAGTTTTTCTTGCCACATTTTATCTGATACAAAGTGAGAAGTACAGAGGAGATGTGCTTTCTAGCAAGTTCCTTTAAGCAGAGGAACCTCCTGGTAGGAGGCACTGGGTGCAGTGCAGCCCTTTGCCCATTTTCCAGATTTGGGACTCCACATTGCTGGCATGGCTGGTTGAGCAGAGCATCTGGGTCAGGGGCACTGGTGGCAACATGAGAAAGGGTCTGAGCCAGGGCCTAAACAAACGAGTGGTGTCAGTGCTGTGTGAGACCTGACCAGGTGAAAAGTAACTTTTATGATTGCTGATCATCCCTTAAGTCTGAAAGCTTACAATTTTTCTGAAAGCCTTAACTCCTAGATTATATTAATATAAATAAGAATTTGTTTTTTCATTTAAGTGCAGCCACAAAACGCTTAAATCTCTTGTATATGGAGAGAAAGCTTTGAAAATGTAAAAAACTCAGAACTGAGAAGATAAAGCAGGAGCCCAAATCTCAGGAATATAAGGGACCTGCCCAGTAAGTTTTGAATGCTCGTCTGATGTTTAGCAGTTGTTTTAAAATCCTATGCAAGTCATCAGAGCTGTCAATGATAACAAGAGAAGAAACAAAAGGAAATTACTTTTCCACACACACATGTTAGACCACCAAAAATAACCACCGCCTAGGACTCCTAGCTGAGATCCCAGTGACTTAAGAGCGTGTGTCCTTGCTCGGAACTATTAATGAGCTGTTTGTTACCCCTTGCCATTGTAGGAAGAGTACTCAAATGTTTAGAGCATGTGAGATAATCCAGAGACGTGTTGTGCAGAATTAGTTGCCACTTATCTCCATTCCTCCTAAATAGGCTTCTAAACGCACAGCTCTCTTTTCCACACCAAGTAGGGAAGGAGCTGCAGCCTTGGAAGAAATGTGCTGGGGGTCAAAGGGAGGAAGGAAGCGTTAAACGTGCGTCTAGAGGTATGACTGAACTGGCAAGGAGTTGGTGGATGTTATGTATGGACATTGGCATGTTCAGAGTTACCGTTGCTGGCTTTTGCCCTGAGGAATTCATTGCCTTTCATTGTGTTTTGAATGTCTGCAGCTTTGAAGCCTTTGTTGCTCTCCGTCACATTTCAGGAAAGGCACTAATTCCAGTCTGGCAAGGAGATACTGATTAGGTGGTTAGAGGAGGGAGCTGGAGGGAGACACTTGAGGATTTTGGAGGGGTTTTTGGGGTGGTGTTTGTTGTTGTTGTGTTTTGTTTTGTTTAATTTGTTTTTAATTTGTTTTGTTTTGCATGATCTGGCAGTACCAGTTTCTCTGTTTTTAATATTGACATGAGGGACTTCATTTTTGGTTCTCTTTGAAAGGCTCCCTTCTGAAGTGCTGCTGTATGTACTTGCATGTGTGTCTACAGCAACGGCTTGGCCATGTCTACAGGAAGTTCTTGAGGGGAACCGAGAGCAGCAAGTGTTTCCAGATCCACCTGCTCCCACAGCCCACGGACAGCTTGTCTAGCCAACCTGGCAAGAACTGCTCTGTCTAAGGATGTACCATCCAAACGCTTAGGGCAGACTGATTTACAGCATATACCTCCTCAAGTGGTACAGAGGGCGACACTTTGCTATATTGGGGCTGTGGAGCCAGATGTGCTATCTGACTGGACGGTGTATCTGGTCCCAAGAGCAGCGTTAGGGCTAAGATAGATCTAATAGGACTTCAGGATGTGGTTTGGATTAAGCATATGGGAGACAGGGAGAATAACTCTGTAGTCCTGATGCAAAAAGGCACTGAAGGATGTTCTCAAGTCCAAACGTGCACCATAATTTCCTCAATCTAAACAGCAGTTATTTCTGCCTGCATGCAGCAAATCTGTGTGCAGATGCTCAACTGATCCAAATCAACTTTTAAATGGAGTTTCTGGAATTACACCAACACAGGTGCTCAGGATTGATTATGCTCACCCTGAGCATGCTGAATCTGTTCTGTGTATGGGAACCTGCATTAAGTACGTGTTTGTATGAGTGCTTGAGTAATGCTGATTAGTTTCATAGTAAGTGAACACTGAATGTTTTTATTTTAATTGAATTCCATAATTGCTAGTAAGTGTGGGGATATGGGGAAAAGTAGTTTTTCTAGATCTAGTTCTATTGAGTTTGTACACCTCCTCCATTTAGTTTTTGCAAACTTACTTCTTTAATTATCACTTTATTTTTTAGCCTCAAATCACTTCTTAGAAAAGTAATTTGGTTTTAAGGCCAAATAATTGTGCTTTTTTAGGTGTGAATTCTTTCCTTAATGCTTTTCTTAATGTAATGAAGGCCAGTGCTTCACACTGCAGGCAACGTCAAGACTCCTGTATCAAAAAGACATCACTGAAATCAGAGTTTTGTGGCAGTTGTGATGTCACCATTTCTAAACAGAGATGAGGCAGTTTAAAAAGTATAAAGCATGGGGTCACAAGTTTAATTGCTCGGATACTGCTGTTGTGGAATGGGACCTCTGTTGCCCTGGGACTGCAGCAGTGGTGGACCCTGCCTTTGCCTAGACACGTGAGCTAGTATTTCCTCTTTCCTCTCCTGAAAAGGTAATATACTCTATTATTTTTTTTTTCTCTACCTCTTTTATCTTGTGTACCAGAGGAAAGCATGCAACCTTTTGGGGATGCTTGGAGTGCAAGAACCTTTCTGTTGTCTTGTGTGAAGGCAATGGAGAGGGCCAGTGCTGAGTTAAAACTTCTGGGTACCCTCCTCAGCTTCAGAATGGCTTTAATCCTGAAGTTGAGTTGAGACTTAACTGCAGTACTGCTGCTTCTTGTAGTTTTCTCTCTGCCCTATGGAGGGACTTGTATTTATCCAGTGAGTTTAACTTGTAACAGTTGTCCATATGTAGAAGAGCGTGATATTGCTGCAAACCTCCTTAGTCTGGATAGTCTATCGTTTTAGCCTGTTTCTTTCTGCTTTGCTTAAACTAAGGCATCTTTCTGTAACTGAAATGTATGGAGATCAGAAAGACCATTATTATTAAGAACATTTGTCTAAATTTTCAGGCTGTGTCAACCATTACTATTTCAGGGTACTTACTGCTAATATGAAATGGTAGAAACCAAAAGGAGATACTGTATGGGCAGGCAAAGTCAGGCAGCAGAGCTTTAAGTTGGGCTCAGGTTTTGTTGTTGACTGGTTTTAGACTGCGCCCTCCACTTCCCACTGTGTTTTGCTGGGATGAGCTTGGAGTTAGGTTGCATCCTGCTGGGCCTTCACTAACCCATGATGTGTATCTTATGTGGATATTTTAATGAAGAAAGTATTTAAATAATTAAGTGTTGGCAGCTGTTGCTAGGGTAGCATGCTAGAGAGCCCAGATATTGGCTGGGTTTACAGACTGATCTGTTACTATATTTGCTTGTTGAATTTTATTTTCTTTCCTTTTGCATATCCATTGAACATGCTCATTATATTCTGGCTAGTATAGAACAAATGCTGCTTAAGAATGGGGATGCTTGAGGCAAGAGAGCAAATTGAATTCCCTGAAGAGAGTTTCCACCTCTTACATGAACTGGAGGCAGCAGTGGGACATTGTAACAAGAAAACAAGTATCTCCAACTCTCTCATTTAGTTTCTTGTTTCTCTGAGCAATTTTTCCCTATACTTCACAGATTAGGGTCTTTATGCATGATTTTGCAGGTTCAGATACCTATTCCTATTTGTGTCGTGGAAACCATTAATTGGCTGGAGTTACACTTGATCTCACTCACTTTTAGTGCTAGCTTTTGAGCGGGGGAGATTGGAACATGAAATTAAAGAGTTTGTAATTCAATTTAGGACCTTTAGAGCATTGAGAGAACTTGGCAAACATGGACTTCTTTTGTAGAAATGCCACTCTTTGACTGTTCAAACCAACATCTGTGGTGTGACATGGAAACCTGTTTGTTTGCTGCAGATACCAAGTGTCCACAGGAGTGGGCACTGGGTACGAATAGGCCCCACAGGTGTCCTCTGTAGACTGTCATGACCATGCAAATAGACTTTTTTTTTTCTCCTCTGGTCTCCATCTGGTAGTTTTTCTCTTGGGTTGGTAATTTCACTGACTTTGGTCCCAAGAGGATTAAGCTTTTGATTTTAAAGTTTCATGTACTGGAATCTGATCCTGAAAATATCAGTGGCACTGTAGGACTGGAAATGATTGGTGCAGAAGTTAATGTGCATTTCAACAGGTGTATCTCTTCTGTATTGTAAGATCTTTCAAAGGAGAGATTGACTTGGATGTCAGCAACAAATCTCCTTGAAATCTGGCAATGTTTGAAGTTGAGGGTTTTAGCTTAAAGCTTTTGGTCTCACTGAGATTTTTTAATTTTTTATTAAAGATGATGTGCATTTTATATATTAGAAGCTAGCCAGATTTGCACTTTGCCATATATAGATTATTAGGCTTTAACCAGTATCTTACAATTTAATGTTGAGGGTTAGTCTTAAAGTCTGAAAGTAGTACCTATATTGGGGAGAAAGACTTTTTGTTTAGAATTATCAGAAGTTAAAAAAATATAACTTGTGTTTGACATAAATCCGTTTGGGTTTTGCAACTAATTTTTTTGAAGAAACTGTGACTTTTACCTCGACTTCTGTGATCAGTGTTCAGCATCATGTCCAGTGCTGTCTGGGCAGACATGAAACTTAACGTAACCATTCTGCCTTTCACTTTAAACAGACATAAACAAAATCCAGAAGTGAAAAAAGCAAGTCCCTCCACCACAATGAGCTCTGGTAAGTCTATATTGTTTTCCACTTGCCCTCATTGTCATTCCTTTTTATTACTAGAAATAATTCTGTCTGTTTCTGATGCAATTACTCTTTCTTTTTTTTTTACTCTTCTTCTGCCCCCCAGAAAAGAGTCAAAGCCCTTGAAAGCTCAAGGAATCTGACTATTAAGGCAACAGTGGAATAGCTTTGTAGTAAAAAGTGTCCTGGCTTTGCGTTTGTTGTTTCGATTTGGCCCATAATGATCAAAAAATTACTAGAAACATCTTGAGCCGGAGTAGGTCAATTTAGCTTCTTTCACTTTGGAATACAAGAATTCAAAATTATTGATTACCCGAAAAAATTATCTGAAAGAATTTGATATGTTATAGTAGGGGTGAATGCAAAGTTTGACATCTGGATAGGAAAAATCAGCTGTTCAAAGAAAAATGAAGGACCAGGAAAATGGAGGCTGGTTGGGAAGAGGAAAACTTCTGGGCTTGTCTGGATAACAGGCTAAATCAGAGTGAAAAACAAAGCAGACACCACACTGAAGTGCCATATGTAGGACCTGTGGAATAATATTCCCACTTGATTTTAGCACCTTATCAAGTCTCAGCTGGAGTATCATGCCCAGTTTTTAGCACCACATTTTGAGAAAAATGTGAACCATTTGGAGAGAGTGCAGAGGAAAGTTAGGAGACTTAATCAGAGCCTGAAAAACATGAGCTGGGAATTTGGCTTAAGCATTGATAAGCTTCCAGGTTGTGAAGCACTGGAACAGGTTGCTTTAGGGTGGCTCTGTAACTTTGTAAGAACTCATTAGGCAAACATTTGTCAGCAGTGACAGAGGTAGGTTTGTTTCTGCCGTGAATCAGGAATATGGCTTTAGATGACCCTTGGAGGTCCTTTCTAGCACTATCTTCCGTGTTTCTGTGAATTTGCAAGAGCCAGTTTTATTCATGTCAGCTGAGGATGTTGCAGACTTGAAAAATCTCTCTTGAAAATCTCATCGCTGAGCTGGATGCCATATGCACATACAGAAACAATCCCTGTTTAAAAGAGGCTGCGATCCAGGTAGGCAAAGGGAAGGGGGAAACAGGTGTGTCGTCCAAGAGAGATTTGTGTCTCCAAGCAATATCTCTTGAGATGGTAGGAATGCTTCCTAGTTCATGAATCAAATAGTGCTAACCCATGGCATCCCCTCATAGTCAGAGGTTAAATTTAGTTGCAGAGGTTTTAACCCAGAAGTAATCTGCTTCTTCATTTGTCTTACAGAACAGGAAGAAATTGATGTTGCAAAAACCGTTGTCAATGGACTGAGCAGCAATGGACAAGAAAAAGGTGGGTTAAGAGCTTCAGGGACATCTCTGCAGCTCCCCCTGCATGTCAGCTGCGCCGTGTGGTTGATTCCCCCAGGCATTCACTACAGCAGGGGTTTCCAAATTTAGTTTGCTTGGCCACTGATACAAGAAAAGCCTTGTGCTGCACCATGCCAGGAGCAGCAGCATTTCTTAGCTCAACAAGTGTTCTTTGTTTCTTAAAGGTGGCAGGCTGTATTTGCCTCTTTGTATATTTTTAGTGGTGTTTTGAGGAAAGCTGTGCGCTACTTGTGGTACTTGTGAGCACCTGTGAATCAATATCTTAGTGTGTTTAGACAGCATGGGTTTGTGGGTGCCTATGTGTGAATCCTGTTAACTTCAGTGGGAGGTGAAGGTTTAAGCCTAGGATTAAAGGGCAGGAACTAACCATTTAAGTAGTAATAATAAAAAAATAAATCTGTCATTAGCAACAACGGTTTAAAACCCAAACTTACCTAAACAAACCAGTCTTTGTATTAACATCAGCAGGTTTGCAGTGTGTTTTCTAGCATTCAGTTTTGTATAGTGATGGTGTGTGTTTTGGCAGGGTGAAAGTGTGGTTGTATGGGTTGGTTTTCTCTTGGTTTCATTTCCTTTCTTTTCCTTTGATGTCTTTCTGTAGTGGTTAGTATTTTGACTGCATTGTGGATTGATGAATTCAGTCCGTTACAGAGCAGAACAGAATTAGGGTTGTTTCCTAAACCACACGCTGTTTGGATTTGGGATCTATTGTATTTGTATGGTCTCCAGTGCTCAGGGAGAAGCATGGAGAACAGGGTTTGATTTGGGTTCCTCTTTTATTTAAAAAAAAATAAAAAAAAAAGTATTTAAAAGAATCCCATCAAATTAAAAACTAATGATTTTATCAGCTTTGAAAAAATTCTAACAAGCACTTCCGACATCCTTTTGCTTGAGAACCCTTTTCTAGGTTGAAGTCTGTGCTTTTCAGTTTTGCCAGGGACCAGAAAGATCTGCCACAAGAGGGGGTGTACACACCACCCTGATGTCAGTGCCTCCCTCAAGGTGGCCTGGTACTCGGTGCTGATGTGTAAAGTTTTAGAAAAGTGGTTCCTCTTACTCCTCATTTTGCATGCCTGAGAGAGATGGCATGGAATGTGAGGCGGCAGCTAGCATTTTCCAGTTGATAGATGCAGAAAGCCAGTAAGTCTTAAAATCCTGGCTCTGCAGAAATCAAGAGCACGACTCAAGTTATTCTAGTGGAACTATGATTTACAAGTTGTTTATCTTGGCAGATCCTGTTGAGCTTCACCTCTGGGTAGTTTTGCCTTTGCCTTTTTTTAACACCCACTCACTTCACCCCCTTGTTTTTTTGGTTGGTTTTTTTTAGAGTTCCACCTTAGCTGCAATAGAATTGGAGACAGGAAATACCAGCTGGTTTGGACAGTTTTGTAACAATTGCTAGAATTTTGCACAGTGCTAGGTATGATTTTCCCCTATGTTACTACATCTAGTATATAATTAGTGTGCTAGCTGATGAAGTCCAGTAGAAATATCTTCAATTTACTGTTTAAATGGATGGATTTTTTCTCAAATTGATAATTTGGTGCTACCCTTTGACATGAGACTATTTTCAAGATTATTTCATGTTTCGCTTCCTTCTGTTGCTGAACTTGTAAAAATACGTGCCATAAAATCCAGAATTCATCTAATGTGGCTACTTTAATATTCCTCTCTCAACCTTTCAATCCTTGTTTTTTCACTTTGTTTTGATTGAGCCATATTAACGTTAACATTTTTATTTTTGCATGTAGTGTATCTCAACTAAATGATTTCACTAAAATTTTTTGATGGCTTCTAAAAACTAATGCTTCCAGATTCTTTTTGCCTGCAGCATAGTGGCAGTCAGCAGTTAGTCAATTCGGTAAGCAGTTCTGTATGTTGCATAAAACAGACAAGTCCTGAATTAGGGCGAACGAAGGGATATTTTTAACAGTTGAATCACTGCTCTTTGGACTGCTTTTGTATTTAAAATTTCCTGCTATTGTGTCTCCAAGTACATTAGAAAATTTTGTGGCATGCTTCCCAAACTCTGTTCTTCCCTTTTTGGATGTGCCATTTACACTTTTGTGTTTGCAGCTGTTGACGTCCCTTTATGTACACGCTCTATTTCTGCCGTTAAAATAATCCCTGTGAAGAAAGTGAAAAGTTCTCCTCACCTAGTGCTGCCTACAGGTATCTTCTTCCTTTCTCCCCCTGCCATGCATTAGTTGGCCATCATTCTCTCTCTCCTCTCGCTCTCTCCCTGCTTCACCCATGCACTTTGGCTAGTTTTCAGCTTCATCCTCTTCTCACTGTTTCCAGAGCTGTAGATTTCATCAGTAGGTAATAAAGTTAGCTCTTGATGGCACAATACGCTGTTCTCAATTATGCTGCTTCTCTGCAGACATAATTGTGTCTACTTGAATCTGGGATCATTGTAAACTCTTCTACTAATGCTTGATTATGAATAATATTATTATTACAGCCTCATTTTGAACCAAACTACTGATGAACCAAAGAATGTTTCCTGTGTATCTTTAGTCTTTACGAAAGTAAATGGATGACAGAGATGGTATTTTACAGGTTCAAGCATAGTTCAACATTGGTGAGATGCTTTTGTTTTTCTGTACATACGCTGACCTTACGGAATCTTTATATGGATAAATAAAGGATGTTAGGCTGTCTGTCGCCTCGTCCTCAAGCGCATGTTTTCCCGCTAAAAGATTATTTTTGTACTTTGCTGGATTTGGACAGTCAAACTAGTCTAGCAGATAACTGCTTGTATCTCCTGATGTGTCACACATGTACACTGTTAGACTACTACAGTGCTAACATCATGTTTATTACCATCTGCTGGATTTCCATACTAAGAGATTCAGGTTTTTGTTTTCCGTCATTTCACCTAAATTGTGAGGGAATTCAAGACCTTAGGTATTTGGCTTCCTCTCCCAAATTGAAATAGTCTGACAATATTTTATTTTGAAACCTTTTAAAAACATTTTAATTTTTTTGAGTTGAGAACTTTTTTTGCTGATTCTTATTCTTTTGATTTAGTATACAGGTTTAATATGTTGTATGAAAATAAAAAAAGTGCTTTGATTCCCCAATTTTATTCTCCTCCAATATGATGGAGATATTTATGGCATGTTGAACTCGTAAGTATTTCCATTTCTCTCCAGTGCCTGTGAAGGGTTTCTAGGTGTAAGAATGTAGGAGAACAGCTACCCTGCACTCTTTGTGGATGTCTAAATCAGGCCTGGTGACTCCCAAAAGTGTGCCCTTGCCTCAGAGTTACAGCACTCTTGAAATGGGAGTCCCAGAACTTAAACCTTTGTTCTCTGGTTTGAAAGTGGGTCCATAGGGTCCTTGGGCTGCATGTTGTGCTGTGTGGATGGGAACAATAGCCAGAACCAGACTCTTGGGCAAAAGGAATCCTGACCCTATCTGGATCATGTGAAAATCAGTCAGAGAAGTCAACTTCTGTTTCACCAGGCATGTGGGTGACTTTAAGGCATGATCAGTTGTGTGGTGTGAGAGTAAATGTGGTGTATTTAAGCATTAAGCAGCATTTGATAAGTGTGTGTGGATAGTCTTTCTCCTCACAGAGGCTGCCTCAATGCTGCCTAAATTAACTGTAGGAAAGTATCCTCTGCTTCCTTCTTATTCCATTGTTTCTCCAGTCCTCAGTGTGAATCCGAAGGCATGCTTTCCTTGAAATCCCTAAAGCACTGGAAGCCCATGTAAAAGCTTGAACCGCAGGGATTCCAGCATAGAGGGCTTTGGTGTGAGCCAGGTGTTTGACATTTGTTAAGTCTTTCCTCTTATTGCTGTTGTCCATCTGGCACTATGGACGTTTCCCTATATTGTGGCCACCTTGGCTGTGGTTTGTGTGTTTTGCAACTTTAGCTGAGGTGTTGTCATGGTCTACAGGCACTATACTAGTATGGCTTTAATGGGGCATTATCTTGCTGAAATCAGACAGGGAATACTGATCTGCACAAACACGGGCTGTTGTCTGGGCAATAAGCAGCAGCTTTTACCTGCTCTGTCCAATCTGAAGGCATAACTTTCATTGTAATAATGGTTCCTAGAGAGGAGCTACATCCCTCCCTGTGCAGAGATAGCATGATCTTCACCCCACAAACATGAAAATCGTTGTATTGTCATTTGTGTAGCACTGCACACACTAATACCTCTTCAGGCTCCCTGTGTGGTGTCCTGGTAGGACTAGCACCTCTGTTTAGGTACATCAGAGTGAAATCTGATGGCAGCTGCAGGGTCAGTAGTAGTGCATGAGAAAGGGAGGTGTGTTTTCCTGTGAAGAAGTAGCTTAGATAAGTGAGAGACTCGTTAGGCTTATTGTTTCTATAGGTATCTTAGAGGAAACAAGTCTCCGGAAGGATTTATGTTAAGGGGAGGAAGATAACCTTGAAGTACTGGTTTGTTATTACTTAATAGGATGACAGGAGGAAAAAAACCCAAATCCATGGACTGAAATGCACAAAGGTAAGCCTGCACAGAAGCTGTGCTGAATGGGGCCTCAGGAAGGACACTGGCATGACCTGATGTCTGGCTCACAGGGTGATCTGAAGAGGTATACATTAAATCTCCTTCTTGTTTTTGGAATTTGGGTTCCTGGGTCAAAAGGTGAAACACTGCCATGAAACAAGGAGAAGTGGCAAGGAGGTGGCTTGCAGTGCCCTGCCTTTAGATCATATACAGCATAGTTACAAGATTTTATCTTCCAGTGATCATAAGACTTTTTTTTCTTTCAGTCCTGCACAAAAGGCATTTTTAAGGCTTTAGCACACAAATCGTATTGCTTTATACCACTGGGACTTCCCTATAGAAGAGCCACAGGTGTAATGGTAGAATGTCCTTGCTCGTACAAGATCTCCACACAAAGCAGACCAAATAAAGCAAATGGACCTGTGAAATTTGGTTCAAACACTCATCCTTTTTTCCTCCTTTCTTAGCTCTGTTACACTGATTCAGAACTTCCACATTCATCAGTTACATGAATATGAAACTGCTTTGATTTCTCAATGCTTTAAATCCAGAGCTAATCTTCATCTGCATAAACATTGCTAGATTGTTTCACCCTGAGGCAGCCATGCTAAAGTTACTCCATAGAGCTATGATGGTTTCTAATAGCTTTTTATCATCTGTTTCAATGTGTCTCCTCTGTGGATGTGCATTTTCTGTAGAAACGGATCCCGCTAAAGTCTGCAGCGGAAAAGGAGCTGTGACCCTCCGGGCATCTCCAGCCTATGAAGAAAATCAGAATATCACTTCACCATGTCCTCAGGTTGTTAAGCAACCTGAAAGTAAGTGGGTGGAAGATTAACTGGAATGTATTACTCACAATAATCTCAAGAGAGGTCAGCCTAGGGTCTTGGGGTGACTTTTTTTAGCTATGATTTAAAGCCCCAAATCCCATAGCATAGTCAGAAAACACACCAGTGGAGAGAGGCTGACTCCTGTTCTAGTGCAGGTTTCATGATGACTCACTCATTGGCTTAAGTTTGTTTACAGCTCCCTTTTGCTGTCAGGAGCACCAAAAACTCTCTGATCTTTTTTTCTTTTTCCTAGCAGGCCCGTGTTATCTCCTTTTATCGCAGGCATGAGGTGGAACAGAAAGGCTGAGTGGTGCTGCTGCCACTATACTATTCACTTGGGTTGTCAAGGGAGCGGGGATAGCATCCCAGACAGACAGTGTAGCCACAGAGCTCTGCCATCTTTCAATAGCAGACGTGTAATTACTTAATTGTAGGAGACAGGCAAAGCATAACAAACCTGGCCAGTGTCGTGGGTCTGGCAGAGAGGATGAACTCCCAAAGGCAAGATGCCGTTAAGAGGGGAGGGGGGGTCAGACTTGCTCTTGAAAGCAAAGCATACATCGTTTCTGACTGTATTGTTGAAGGAAGGGCAATTCCATTAATCCCAGTCCCAGTGTACTGCTTTCTGCTCTGTCTTCATCCCCCATTCTGCTCCACCCGTGACCTACCCTCTTTTCATGCTTGCCATTCTCTGTTTCTTCACTCCTACCCCCCACCATTGCCTCTCTCCTTTCTGTTGATGGCTTCATAAATTTCCAGCAGCTTGAATGGCAATGAGCCCATTACTATGGAAATCAGCTCATTAATACTTCCTTTGCTTACTCTCTCAATCGCTTTTTGAAATGTTCTTTGGAGCTGGAAGAGCTTTTTGCATATAACTTAAACAGCAAAATGGGTAAAGGGGTGGGGAGGCACCTAGTGGGAGGTGGGTAAATAGGTGATGAGACCAATGCATCTAGCTGCAGGGACTGGGTTGTAAAGTGACATGGTATTTTATAACCCCCTTCACACACACGCACTTAGTCTGCAAAACTTGATCTATTTGTTGGCAGTTCGTTATCTCAGTTAATCATACATAGCGATGTTGATAAGGATAAATATGTCTTCATAGCCTGTATCATGGCTGAATATAGGGTCCCTACGTTTCCAGTAGTTTGTGGTGTCTGGATGTCAAGCTGCAACTTTAGAAAGTAGCTCGCTGGGCTGCCTTTTTGCCCCTGAAATAAGAATGTCAATGAACAATTGTTTCTTCATTGCTCTGAATGAATTGCCTTGTGTTTACAAAGGTCAGAAACAAGGAGGGCATCATGTTTAGGGCTGGTCTCTATGGTAATCAGGCAGCCCCATCAGAAAGCATTTTATGTGTGAAATGAAGTAGCTTGACTCTTAACTTCAGTTGGTACATGTTTTCTGTAAATGTAACAGTTTATTTTTTTTCCCCTTTCTTTTCCTCAATGCTGATCCTCCACCCCCACCTCTTCTGTCCCTCCTTTTTGTGCAACATTTAGGTCTGGAGCCAGAAAACCCAGAAACAGGTACAAACATTGGCTGCTTATGTTGTTGTTTCTGTTGCTTTCTTGGAAGTATTTCTTGTTGCCTGGAGAGAAAAAAAGAAAGAAAGAAAATAAAAAAAAAAAAAGGAAGAAGAGAGTCCCCTCCTTTCTCTCATCCTGTAGCTGGAGGGAATCCTCTGTGATCTGAGTTTTCCTTCCCCTTGTAGATGATTGGAGGTCGTCATCTAACACTGATGCCAATGGGGATGCCCAACCATCTTCTCTGGCTGCCAAGGGTTATAGGAGTGTGCGTCCAAACCTTTCCTCAGACAGCAAGCCACAGGTAAGCCTTTCTTCTGTGGCCATGAGGGTGATCATCTGGGTTCAAGCACTGGAGTCATGGTCAGGAGTCCTGGGTTGAACTCCAGACTTTGCTGCACACTTGGGTAAGTTGTTTTTCCTGCCTTTAAAATGGGGGCAACACTGATGTCAGCAGAGTGCTGTGGAGCTCATGTGTTCAGGAACACCACAGTGTTTCCTTGGTGGATGAAGGAGGAGGACAACACTATCTGTTTGCAAGAAAGAAGGTGAAGTAGTCATCTGTTACTGTTTTGTCTTTTATGTTGGTCTATTTCCTAGAGGTCACGGCAGGCTGAAAGCAGAGTTATACCCTACATTCAAAACAAGTTATTGGGGCAATGCCTTTTGGGTTTTAGCACTGTAACTGGTACAAGCCAACCAGGGAAATGTTATTTGTACCTGAAAGTAAATTGTTGAAGTCAATCTGTTAAGAGAAGTGCTTTTTCGTTTGGGTGGTCAGTCTGCACAGAAGCAGTCTGAAAGTCGATAAGGAAACCCTTTGTTAGAAACTGCTTTCTTGTGTGAAACGAGTCCCTTTAAAGCCTTGTCCCCTATCAGGGTGACTGCTCCTGCCATCAGGGACTTATAGCAATGCCACAGAACAGACACTGTTCCTGAAATTGTAAGTGAAAGTGGAAGAAGACGCAACTCAGGTGAAGGTATAGGAAAGAGCGGCACCCTAAAGGAGAGACCCATTTACTGCCTGATACTTACAGCTCTCCTGTAGTCCCTTATTGATCTTGTTGATGAGCAGAGCAAGCACTGATGGACATAGTACTTCTTACAGAAGTCTCAAGGACTGCTGTCCAAACTAAGCTTTATGGAGCCCATAAAGATATGACAACAGGGTGTGTGTAAAACCTACTTTCATAGTCTTCAGAGG
>NW_009593034.1:42688-65561 GCF_000690535.1 Cariama cristata | reverse complement strand
AGGAATGCAGGGAGCTACTGTTCACTAGGTGGGTGTTTTGATTCTCTTCCTTTCAGCAGTTTATAGTTTTCAGCTACTGGAACAAAGCAATAAATAAAATGAAACCTCTCTATTGCTAAGATATTTTACTTCAAAACAGGTTGACTTTGAGAAAAAAAATCACTGTAGTTGAAGTTACAGTCGGCAGGCAGTTGTGGAGTTAGCAACCTATATGTTGCAAAGAACCAAAACCAGTAAAGCTTTGTTTTTTATTACTTACTAGAAGCAGGATTTCTCTGTTGGTGATCTTTATTCGGGAGGCAAATTCCTATGAACTCAGTTCCTCAAGAAACTTAATTGTTCTGGTCTTCCTGAAAGCATTTGCAGAACTTAAAAATCCTGAAGAGAATTCAAGAGCTAGCTTTTAGAAGGAAGAAATGCTGACTTTTTACTTAGCCAGCTGTGGCAGGCTATAGTATTCACATGATGTCTGCTTTCATTAGCAGTGGTGAAACTTTGCAACATTCATTTTCTGGCAGTGCGCTTAACATGCAGAGGTGACCTAGAGCTCTGAATTTGGCCTTGCAATTCTAATGTCTGCAGTGCTGGGAAGTATTTAGTTACGCAGGCATAAGCCTGGGTTTAGTTAGCCAGGATGTTAAACCTTGACTCAGGCTTTCCCAGGGGCATGGTGGGTGTTGCTGTGCAGACCTCTTAAAACAATACAGTACTGAGATTTATTTACCCCAGAGGGAGAAACATATAGGCAGGGACTTGAGAGGTGGGTAAAGTTTGCATGCTGCAGTGAGCAGTGCTAAGAAGGAGAGAATGTGTGAGATGATGTATGTGAATGAGTTCTGTACTGGCCTTCCAGATACTGTATTTGCTTTTTATTCTTGCTGTATTAAAACCTTAACCCAAGTCTAATGACTGAATTCATTCTTCAAATTATTTTTTTTGTCCTTCTTTTTTCCTTTCATTTGGTGCTGCTTCCTCTCTTCCTCTCTTCCTTCTTGACTCTGCCTGGGCAGGCCCTTGCTCCTCCCCGTCCTCCTCTTCCCAAAGAGGAAAGCTTTGCATGGCGTCCTCGCACTGACACTAAAGGGACCAACCTGTTGCCAGTGCCCATCATGGACTGCGTGTACCTGAATGCACCCAAGCCTTATACGCAACGTGCATCACCAAATGCCAGTGCACGGTGTTATTTCTCATCACCTATGCCCTATGGGGCCATCCCCAGTGGGAAGCAAGGCTTGCCAGCAGGGCATTCTCCCTCTTCAGGCCCCAAAGATGAGGTGCATGCTGGGCAACCACTCTTGGAAAGTCGCTCCTCGTCAGATGCATCATCCATACAACACAACCCTGACAGAGCAGATCCCAGTAGTAAGGCTGGAATGAATTCCAGTCATAAGACGAAGGCGGATAAAAAGGTCACCAAACTATATGTAGCTTGTTTATCTAACAGCACTTGCTCAGCCACATCTGAAAATTCCACTGGCACCGCACATGACCCAGCAGCCAGCACCAGTTTGGGCGCTGAGCTCACTCAAGCACCAGCCACCGACATTGTTTCCTCTGTAACAGATACTGGAAAGTCTCTTCCTACTCCTACTCCTCCTCCTATTCCTCCCAGGCCGTACTTTTACGTTGTCCTCAGTAAAGACGCAGTTAGTTATGGTGCGGGCCAACCCTCCTGGACTCAGTCGTCACCTCCGCAAGCTGTGAGGGACAGAGTGCTAGAGCCCCAGAGCACAGCTGCCGCAGAGGACAGGATGAGAAAAGAGCCTTACCTTACTCAACAGCGGCAGCCACCATACAAGGCAATGGGACGCAGCATGGTACATATTTTCTCCATAACCTTGTTTTCTTTCAGCCGTGTGAACAGTTCTTTAATTCATTACAATGTTCCCTTAATGCTTTATTCCCCTCCTACCTAATTTCTGAGCACTCGTTGTGCCGCCTGAGCCTTGTGGTCTTCTACTCGATAATACTTAACACCCCATGCGCACCCCTCCCAACACTGATCTGTGTGTTTGTGCGTGTGTGGTGTTTGTCGGGAGGTGGATTGTTGGACTGGGCTGGTGAGGATCTTTCTATTTTAGGGAGGCGTAAAAGAAGCAAACTCTGTAATGTGATGGTTAGTGCTTCTCAAATGATGGGAATGCAGAGCTGATCTGTGGTTCGATTTAGCCTTACTGCACAGAACTGGAGAAGAGGGGTGGTGAGCGAAAGGAAGATTTCAGTGAAAAAACATGTATGTTTAGCCAGGGCTGCAAGACTGAAGAAATATGTCTCCCCAAGGGAAGAAAATCTTTTGGGGGTTTGTATCATTTTGGGTGCATCCTTGCATGACACTATATGGCTGAGTTAGATTAAAGTACGAATCTCCCCTGTTACATAACAACACGTTGTTTCCTACAGGATGCCACTGCCACCACCACAGCTCAGCCTGGGGTTATAGTAGTCCCCCTCCTCCAGGTTAATCCAGACAGACAGCAAGAAGGCAGCTCCAGCACTCCACCACCGCCTCTGGTTCCTTTTGGGCAAGGCTCCGTATTCCCTGAGACTGTTTCTCCTGGCTCACCCTTGACTTTTCCAACTCTAGACGATTTCATTCCCCCACATCTCCAGAGGGGTTCCCACCATAACCAAGCACCCTCCACATCTGGCACATTACCCTCTGTTTACCCGAAACTGCCATTCTTCTCATCGCCACCTTCACTTGTCCCTCCAGTCACAGGGGCTTTGCACAGGGGCTTGAAGCCTGAAATCACTGGAGTCATCTCACATACAGTAAGCTTGCCAAGTACCCTCCTTGCCCTTTTCCTAAATTTGTATTCCCAGATTAAAATTACTTTCTCCTTGCAATACTAAACTTGAGAGAGGAGTGATGACTCACTCCCTCCCAGCAGCATGACAACTGAAACCTTGTTTATGTCCTGTGCTAGTGCATGCGTGTTGCCTGCCTTGTGCAGCTTTGAACTTTCTGTTGACTTCTTGCAACAACATTTGACTGTCTCCCTTTGTGCCCATTCTGCTAGGTAATGCATACTTTAAGAGTCTTCACAGGATTTGCTCAGGATAATGAATTCTGTATAAACAGAATAGCTGCAACTAAACTGATCTCTTCAGGCTCTTTTAATAGCATCCTTAATTGTGTTTGAATAACATTTAAAGCAGCAATAGCAGACCAGTTAAAGGTTAGGGCTGACTTTCTGTTCCATTTGGAGCCACAAGACTGTATGGTCTCTACACAGATCCCTGGTGAAATCAGTGTAAGATTGCTGCCTGTATCCAGTGATCTACGAGCAATAATACAAGTTACTGAACTAAGAGTATTCCAAGCATGTAGGTGCTATGGGATAGATTAGGGGGAGAGTGTCTGGTTTGTAATTGCTTGTCTTTGAAAATTTTGAAGAATTCAATCCGCAACAGTTTTAACCTGGAATTTACTGTGATATTCTCTGATTAGGTTTTGTTTCTCACTAAGCTCATCACCTGTCTTAAAAACATTAAGCTCATAACCTGTTTTAAAAAACCCTCAAGGACAAGGAGGAAAAGTTAAAGTTGCAGAGGAGGCAAAAAGTAGCTGACCCTCCTTGTACTGGAAGTCTTACAACGACCATTATTTTTTGTATGGTTG
Organism: Cariama cristata; assembly: GCF_000690535.1. Classification (NCBI taxonomy): domain Eukaryota; kingdom Metazoa; phylum Chordata; class Aves; order Cariamiformes; family Cariamidae; genus Cariama; species Cariama cristata. The sequence continues at coordinate 61,939 of NW_009593034.1, read as the reverse complement.
CTTGTAAGGACTAGTAAGAAGTTCAACTGAAACCCTCTCCTCTTGTGATGATGCTTTCTCTGCCTTCTGGCTCTATAGGGATCTAGCAAACAGGCATGTGGAGGGGAAAAAAGAAAAAAACAACCAAGGATAATATTTTCAAAAGTTCTAAGCATTGACCTTTTTGTTTCTGTTGAAATTGGAGGGGTTTACTGCAGAGAGCAATGAAAGTTTGGGGGTTTTGTTTGGTGTGTTGTTTTGTGGTTTTTTTGTGTTGTTTTTTTTTTAATGGAGCCCATCTGCAGGCTCCAGAAAAATTCAGCAGACATCCAAATCATAGAGGAGTAGTGGAAATTTTGTTGTACCTGATTTTCATTAGATGAGAGTTTTGAAGCGTTTTTGGGCATGTTCACTTCAGGCATGTAGTCACAGAGCTGTTTTCCACAATTATTTAAATGGTCTTTGTTCGCCCACTTTGGTGACTTAGCTGGGGCTGCTGAGCCTATCCTGATCTGACATCGCTCTTCTTGGAGGGATTCTTTGTATTTTAGTTATCAAAGTGAAGCTCAAACCCAACTCTCTCATACTTCTCCCTGATTCCCACTCCTTTCCCCAAATTGCATTGTTTGGAATATTATCACAGCCAGCATAATGGGGCTGGGTCTCTCTTTTAGGAACATCTATTTCTGAAGATGATTGATTCTTTTCTGTCCTCGTAAAATGTCTATGGTCTGATTGGATGCTGCTTGGAGCAAGATCCCCTCCATCCAGCAGAACAGGATTCTTCTTCCCTATTTCCCTTCTAGGTTGGAGAGACTGTAGATGCTTGTTCTGATTATGGCCAATTCTCACTATGATTTATCTCTGAGCTCTGGTGCCAGGCCTCGCTCTGGCCCCTGTTCAGCTCCCTGACTGATCCTGTAAGTCCTTTTCCCTGATGCTGGTGGGTATGAAGGGCATTGAGTTGCACTTGGCTAGAAAAGCTAGGAGTAGGGATTCTTCTGGAGCAATATTCTCTGCATATTCAGGTTTTTTTTTAATAGCGATGAAAATCACCCTGAATGCTCAGCTCCATTTTACAGATCAGTGGCTTGCAGCATTTCGGTCTGACAGTGGAGTAGCAGGAGTGCAGAAATCTGGTACACTGTTCCATAGTGTCTTTGTATGGATGCTCGTTCCCCGTTAATGGTAATTGTGTGTCCAAATTCCTTAAGAAGCTTTGAAAAATCTCAACCTAAACTGACACACACAGTCTTAGTTATCATCCCTTCTTTTTCTTTTCCCCTTACTACCAACAAAAGCCTGGTATCTCTGGACTGAGATTTTTCAAAGTTTAACTAGTTTTTAAAGTCTGCCTGCTGACACAGCCTGTACTTCTACAGAACAACCAGAACTGTGGTGATACCAGAGGTGGGTTTGAGATAAGCAAATAATGGAGCTGGATGCTTTAGGAGAGCAAGAGCAGCTTGCTATCTGTGTTCCAGCAGCAAAGCCGTGTTCAGTATCTTCCTTGCTAGAGTCCTACTTTTTACCCTCTATCAGTTTTCGGTTTTTTATTTCATTATTTTAACAAGGTAGGTGTCACACTGTCTCCTGAGTGATGGTGCTAACCTTATTCCTTGAACCTTCCTTACCGAACCAACTGCAGTAACAATGTTTCACTCCAGAATTGCATGAATTTTGCATGTCTGACTTCTTGCTGTGAAAGGAATACTTTTAAAACAAATGGTTGTGTATGTATGTGTCAAGGGAAAGACGTCTGCATTTTCCCCCCGAACCAGATTTGTTAATTTCTGGCACCCTGTGTTTGCTCCAGAGAGTCTGCCAGATGAATTTAGTGCCTCCTTCTGGGGCTGGAGTTGTGAAACCCAACACCAAATAATTATAGTACTGCCTCAGCAAACTAATTGCATTAACAACGAGCAGGGTACGTACAAGGAGCAGGGTAACACTCATGCTTATGCCTTTTTTACTAAAATTTGCTGTGATTATGCTTCTCATTCAGCTTAAAACGTTTTGGGTTTTTTCTTCCAGATTTTCTCAGCATAGCAGCGTTCTGCATGCTGCTAATGATGTGTTGCTCTCCTTTTCAGGACTCAGGTCCTGTGGTAAATGAAGTGCCCCAGCCTGGCACTGGCACTGACTATCCGACCTCCTTCACTTCAATCAACAAGTCTTCCTCTGCCTATCCCTCTACCACAATTGTCAATCCCACTATTGTCCTCTTGCAGCACAATCGAGGTAAGGAGACTTGCATGTAGATATTTGTGGCTCAAACTGAGCAACCTGTTATGCTACAAGGAACTGGAGACTCTGTGCCCCATGGATGATTTTAAATCCAGACTACTAAGAGCTAACAAAGCTGCCTCCAGAAAGTTGTAGTGACTGGAGCATGCAATAGGTAAGTAAGAGGTTAGAGGCATGGGACAGTGCCTACTTTTTCTAATTAAAACCTGTGGATCAGAAGCTACTCTGAGGTTGGGGGAGAGGTTTATAACTGGGCTATGGACATATGAATAAGTTATTGCAGGGTAACAGCTTATCCTCCGTCAGGTGTCCTGTCATGGTGGAAAAGGGTGTATGCTTGCATCTATCTGTCAGTAGAAGCAAGGTAGCTTGAGGTAGGTTCTCCATCACTGGAAAAGAGGATGTGTTACTTCTCAGCTACTGCAGTGAGAAAGCAGCCATGTTTTCAGTTACTGTGGGAGAGATTTGACCTCTGAATTCTCAGCAGAATTTACCCAATAATTAATAATCTGTTTGCCCGTAAGTTTGAACTTAGCAATTTCTTCCTCTATCCAGAAGTGGATCAACTCAGACTCATGCTGTAGTAGTCCTTGAGCTCTGGCTTTGCATATGAACAAAACAACCTTGTTTGAACACTCCCTATTTACTAGTCTAAGCCTTTCTCTGCCTCACAGCAGCTCCCTCTAAATGGACAGTTGCATCTCTTTACCTCTGGCATTAGAGGGAAACTTTGCATCTCCTTTTTAGGTCTCCTGATAGACTGGCATTACTGCAGCCTTCCAGTTCATTGTGCATTGCTAAAGATTGTAGCTTATAGAGGGCCACACAGATGCAGTCCAATTTGCCTTGGTTTCCAGGGGACTTAGGAAACTCCAGGACAAGCAGATTCCAATCTACAATGCTATGATTTACCTTTTGCAAAGGCGGGGCGGGCAGAGGGGCATCAGAAAATAGGAGCATGGCCTGCACTGCTCATATTGTAGTCATTCTAATTACAGGTGTGTGTTGATATGCTTCTTTGTAGCCCCTCATGTATTTCTTTTCAGTGTGTTTTAAAAACAGACTTCAGTCTTTGATCCTGAAGATAGTGTCCTCACTGTAGCCCAGCTAATTATAGGGGTAACGAGTGGGTTATCTCTTCCTTTTTGCCAGCATCTGAAGCAGCTTTGCATATGTGCTTCTGAATGAGGGTGTTAGGATTCCTCAGCTGCTTCAGGAGGAGAAAATACTATGTGAGGCAGCCTTTTTTTTTGTCTCAAAGCTTTTTGTTGACTTTCTTGAGGTGGGTTTCTTTGATTTTCGCATTAAATCTGGAGCATTTCATTGTGTACCACACAAGGATATTTTCTCTCTGTACGTTTTAAGAGCACAAGAGACAAATCTGTATAATATGATGATCCATACATACTGGCTCTGACACAACTGATGTCAAATTGTTCTGTTTACTAATTACCTTCACAGTTAACAGTTTGTCTTGTCTGCATAAGTCTTGCCTCTGACTATTAGCACTCATGATATTGTATCCTGATAGACTGAAATCCATGTCTTGTCACATTTTTGCTGACTCTTGACATAGATCATGGCCTGATAAGCAACTTGATTGAGTCTGTGAAGTATCTCATTCTAATGCGTGTTTTTCAGTCTTTATTAGTCAAACTTGTAATTTGCGAGAATCATATTGAACTGGTTTGACAAGACATCTTAGTCATAAATCTGTATTGACTGACATTGCATGTGTCATACTATGTATTTATTAGTAAAATCCCATATAAGTCATTACAGTATTTTTTCTGGCATTATTGTCAACTTGACAGACAGATGTCCCAGCCATCACACTAATGCTTTTCAAAAGTTGTCACAACATTTGGTTTTTTCCTTGTCCTGTGGAGTTTCCTTTGTATTCCAAGACATACTGAGGATGAATGTTAGCAGTCCAATGAACTGTCCTCTCCATAACTGTCCTCTTTAGAGCAGAAAACTGCTCTAAAACTCTTCAGAACAGTTTATATGAACGTGCTAATTTTTCAAGCATCTAACCTCAGTTTTCTTTCTGCATAGTTCTTAGTTACTGTTGAAGTGGAAAGTATTTCTCCATCAGGCGGGAGGATGTCAGACTTTTTTCTTTTTTTTTTTTTCCCCAAATGCAGAATGGTAATAGTAATTGGATATGTAATCTTTTCTGCCCTCTTACCAACAGTTCCACTGTGCCTATTTGGTGAAAGAACAAGATCATTGCTAGGTGTCTGTTTATTCTTCATGTACCTCAAAACCTATTTTTGAGTCTCCGAGACATTCTGTTAACTCTTATTTCCATTGTCATTTTCTTTCACTTCCCAGCATATGTTACCTACTCATAGGTATACATTTTCTTAGTTTTCCGTCTTTTTATGTGTTGAGGGTTTCTTACAGTTCCTTATGCTTCCATTCCTATCTAGGTTTTATCCCAGCATAGCATTAAGTTTTCTTTTTGCTAACTTAGTGTTTTTAAATGGTTCTGAGATCTTAGTTACCTATTACATTTCTGTCCTGGCTGACGTGATTCATATTTGGTTTCATCTTTATGGACCTTATCTATTCAAAACTGGTTTGGTCTCACGGCATATAACAAATTGGTACTAGGTTGTGATCCACCTTCCCCTGAATGGTTAATTATGTTTTGTGCTGAAATCAGTTCCTTCATGTCAAGATGAGGTTTAGTATAAATTCCTCTTGTGTGCTATGAAATACCCTCTGAATTAGAAATTTCAAGGTCATTTTAATGCTGACAGTCTGAGATCTCCAGTAGTTTAGTTAGTCTTCCAGATGGATAATGTGACTTGCTTTCTCTTCAGTGGATTATTGATTGCTTTTTAAGGAGCTGGTTATCTTATTCTCTGGAGTGACAGTTGTAGCAGACATCACCAACTGTCCTATTTTGTGCTTTATCTGCTAGCTCATTAACCTTTAAGCATATAAGACCCTTTGATTTGAAAGTATCAGAGACTTAAAAACAGGTAATGGCATTTGAAGTGCAGAAACTACAGTATATCCTTTTTTTGTCTGGTTGATCTTACTCAGTAAGTTGTGATGAGAGATCTCACAAATTTTTCTACTGGATTTCAGTAATACCAACTGAATAAGATTTATGCTTATAAACAAGTCATTTCAGATCCTTTTGTTCGTTCCTAGCACCAAGGTAAGAATTTCTTCCTTCATATCTGTTGGTGCCTTGATTAATTTTCTTTCTGACATTTTTATTTTGCACTAAACATGTACTCGAATACTTGTTTCCTCTTCCCCTTTTGTTGCTGGTTTCAAGTCTTAGTCTTCTCCAGTGCACCCTCCTATGGGAATTCTGAAGGCATCCATAATCGTTCCTTCACTGTTGCCAGCAGTTATATTCCTCTGCTTGACCCTTTCTCCTGGAAGGCTGCAAGTTTCTGGCCTTTGCTTACAGTCCCAGGACACAAGATCAAGGGTGAAAGGCTCAGTTAGCTGGCGTGTGCCTGGGGCTGCAAGCTGGCTCTGGTCAGGCAGGAAAGTGAAATAGCAGATGCCTCCTGCTCCTTCCGCTTCTGTCCATCAGCAGCTCTTTCCTACTCAGAGACATAAGTGAAAAGGGAACCAGGGAACCTCCACTTCATGTAAAAAGTACTTTTTTTTCTTCATGAAAAGTCTATTCATCGATTATATTCTCTCCCTTGTGGAAGAAGAGATAGGAAAGAGCTCTCAAGCATCAACTCTTTAAATCACGTGTTTTTGACAGGCGACCTTAGTGATTGCAGTTCTACACAGTGAAGGTGATGGCTGAAGCTGAGACCATCCTCACTCAAATCTTTTCTCCTATCTTATAATACAGCAGCCTACTCCTGATGGCCTGCTCAGAAGAGTGAACCCTGCAGCAGGTGGTTCCCATCTACTTTTCAGGTTCAGATTGCTAACCCTTCCTTTTACTCATTGCACACAGCGGGTTGTTTCCATGTTGGCAGCTATCATGTGAGCGCAATGCACGTGAACAGCTTGCCATCGATGGTTAGCAGAGCAGAAGTGCTGGGGTTAAAGAACAAAGTTCATAGGTATTGTTAAGGGAGCTGCACTTAGTGAGGAGAAATATTCATCTCCCTTGCTGAGATGATCCACTTAGTACAAGTATCTAGTGAAGGTGGGTTCTGCTAGCAAACAGCATACACCTGGAGGATTGTTACCTACTGCAGACTTGCTTGGCAAGTGTCCCGTGCTGCCTCAAAGCACAGTTATTTCCTGGGCAGGCATTGCATGGCATGGTTTAATATGAATATATAACAAGTGTGATTAATATATTGAAGTTTTGAAATCTTTGCATTAACAATATAAGCTTTCAAGAGTGTTTGTGTTTTATATGTCAGTAAAATAGTTTGTTCTTTTCAAATGGCTTTCATGCTTTAAATGAAGGGATTAATTGCTAGGGAGTAGAAAGAGCAAAGAACAGAGAGCTAAGAATTCTTGGTTTATTCCCAGCTGTGACTTGGGCAAGTCATTTGGGCGTCCCTTTAGAAAGCAGCTGTGAGCATCAACTTTAAGGTGGTCAAACACACTGGAAGATACCGCAAATATCCCAGTCTGGGAACTCGGGAATGAAAGGCCCTAAACCAAGGGGAACTTTCTGAGAATCAAAGCCTTAACCAAGCTGTGTCTGTGCGCAAATCACTGAATCTGTGACTCGGTAGTATGTGATGAGACTCAGCAAGTACCAGCAATGACTCAATCCTTTCCTATATCCCTTCGAAATGCTACAGCATTATTGTTTCAAAAAGTACTTCAGGCTAATGGTAACAGAGTTAGTTGTCAAGTTGCTTGAGCCTTTACTGTAGTTTTCCAAATTGTCTCCCGTCCAACTTTTTTCATTCTCTGATGTTAATGAAAAAAAAAGCTCTTTGCAAATGTATCAGTCACTGTATCATGAGATTTGTATTATTCCATGAGGCTGTTGTGTGGAGAAGGGACTGTGGGCTGTCACTTTGGCAGGGTATTTGAAAACAGATTCTCTCCAGCAGCTGCTGCCGTTCTGTCTACAGCATATTTCTTGCCTGTCAGAATGCAGCACCAGAGCACTTGCTGTTTATGTCTCACCCATTTGTTCTGTATTTCTTTTTGTTTTGTTTCTTCCTATACCACAGAACAGCAAAAAAGGCTTAGTAGCCTGGCAGGTATGATGTGAAAGGTCTGCTACCTCCCAACTGCTGCCTGTGCTGGAGCAAAGCTGCTGCTTTGTTAGCTTGTGGAGTACCTTTAGCAAACACACTTCCCAGGAACTGCAAAGGAATCAGTATAAATATTTGTCCTGGCTTAGTCCAGGTCACTGAATGTTTGATTTCAGTCTTTTCTCCAAATGCTACCTGTGTCAGTATGTTAACACTATGTGTTAATATACCAAAACCCTAAATTACTCATCTGTTCCTCCTAAGTCATAAGATTTACATACAGTTTGATTGTTCTAGCTGACTTTTGGGGCTGCCTTTTCTGCCTTTAAGTTTATTCCCTTGGGGCATATTCTCAAATTTCACTACATAGCAATTAGAGCTAGTCTTGCTTGTGGTGAGGGGAGAAGAGGAGAAATAAAAATCACAGAATCATCAGGGTTGGAACAGACCTCTGGAGATCACCCAGTCCAACCCCCCTGCCAAAGCAGGTTCACCTACAGCGGGTTGCACAGGATCACAACCGGATGGGTTTTGAGTATCACCAGAGAAGGAGACTCTACAACCTCTCTGGGTGGCCTGTTCCAGTGCTCTGCCACCCTCAAAGTAAAGATTTCTTTCCTCGTATTAAGATGGAACTTCCTGTATTTCAGCTTGTGCCCAGTGCCCCTTAACCTGTCACTGGGCACCACTGAAAAGGGTCTGGCTCCATCCTCTTGACATCTAGCCCTAAGGTATTTGTAAGTATTGATCAGATCTCCTCTCAGGCTCTTCTCCAGGCTGAACAGACCCAGTTCCCTCAGCCTTTCCTTGTAAGGTAGATGCTCCAGACCCCTTATCATCTTTTTTGCCCTCCACTGGACTCTCTCCAGTAGTTCTTTGTCTTTTTTGAACTGGGGAGCCCAGAACTGGACACAGTATTCCAGATGTGGCCTCACCGGGGCAGAGCAGAACGGGAGGATAACCTGCCTCAAGGTTATTAATCAGTATTTACATGACTCCAAGAGCGGAAGTATTTGTGCCAGATGTCAAGAAACAGATGATAAAATCGTAGTGTGCAAGTCTGCACGTGTGCTGCCACCCTTCTCTCGCTGGGCAGCTCTCTGCTCTTGCAATGAGTGTGAGAGTCTCTCCTTGAAAGAAGAGCAAGTTGTTTTCCTGGTCATCTTTCTGTTCCCACACCCCAAATAGAAGTATTTCAGCCTGCAGTGGGCGTTACAGGAGCAATGCATTATGCACCAGTGACCCATATGATTATTCTTTGGTTATGGTCATGGTGGGGTAAATGGAGAGGTGGTAGAGAAGAGAGTCACAGAGAGTGCCTAAGCACTTTAAATATCACAAATAGAAACACGGGGAAGCCAATACTGCATGCTTTTGCTCTTCTGCATGGGCCCTGGACTAGCAGACCGTGCCCCATGAGAACAGCATCTGCCCATGAGGCAGCTGCTGAGCTGGTCCAGCTTCATCCACCAGGTTCCTTCAGCTGCAGCACCAGCCTGTCCCTCCTCTCTCCTGCCACCCTGCTGAGGTGACAGGCTGCATAACAACTTACACTGGTTTCTCTCAGGTCCTTCCCTTAGTGCAGGTGTTGTCTCATCTGACACCACTCAGCTGCAAGTTTAACACCTGTCTGCAAGGCTGGACGGAGGTATCCTGTTGGTTTTCCCTTTCGCAAGGTGTTTCCCTTCATTATCAGGAACTCCTTTGTTTTCTGAACTAGAGAGAGCCACAGAGCAGTTTGTTACAGCCCAAATGATCCTCAGTCTGGGAGAATGAAGCACATTGTAGCACAGCTGGGTCTGTACCTGTTCTCAGTGTACTGAAACAACCACACAAAGCTGCTGGCTGCCATCTCTCCCCCTACTTTTTCTGTCCTCTTGGTCAGAGCAGTAAAACTCTCTTGCTGTGCAACCCCATGTATTGCTGCTGCTCTTGCAAAAGGATAGCTAAGGTGCCATGGAGTGCACTGACTGGTGCATTCTGGTTATCTGGCTGATTAGGCACCAGATTTAGCGCTCTGATTTTTGAATACCTCAAAGCCTAGTGTATAACTCCATAAACTCTTTTTAAATCATTGGAGCTGCATGGCGAATAAGTCAGTGTGAAACTTAGCCATTATTTTCCAAGTTGTAGGGTATTACAGGAAATTTGTGGTGAAAGATGTCTGCTTTAGATCCTCGCTCTGCAAAGACACCCATGCAGCAGGTGTCTGTTTGCAGTATCAGCTGAGCAGCCAAACTGGACCAGCAGCTAAGTTGGTCCTCTTGGTTGAGTCCTGTGGACCTAGGCAGGACTTACCTGGCAGAGTGCACAGGGAAGGCTTGCCCTAATACAACTTGTGCTGTCAGACAGGCCTTTCCTGTCACCAAGTTTGTCAGTCCAGCACCTTCAGCCAGTTCTAAGTGCACTCCAAAAAATATTTTTGAAAACTCATTCAAAATACTTTCAGCTAGCTGGTAGATTTTTTTTTTTCCCTCTGGTTATGCCATGCTAGATAGCTCCCAAACCTTGATGTTATAATGTTAAAGATGTGAATTTGTGGTTGGGAGATGGCTGGCACAGGCCAGGTGCTGGGTTTTATTTTTGCTAAAACATCAAAATAAAGATTTTACTTGGATCATGGCTGTGGCACTGGGAAATCAGATTGTGATGCATTTACCCTGTTGTTTACATTTATATTAGGTGTTTTTAATATTATCATCATAGTTTCAGAGGGGATCTACCTAGCAAATGGCCAACCACTTTTCCAGTGCAGGAAGCTAGGGAATCAAATAGAAATAATGTATATTTACCAGTCCTATTAGAGAAGGACTTTGTGACCTTCTCTGGCATTGAATTCTTTAGCCTGCAGAAAATAATGACTTTTCTAGACTAGAGGACTCAGGACTTGTGAAATCAGCAGTGACAATGGAAAGTAATGGAGGAAAGTTGTGACCTTTCCTAAAGTTTGCATCCTCTCCACGTCCATGAATGGTCTCATTTCGGTTGCTCTTTCCATGCTCTGTTCCTAGAGGCTTAGTAAGGAGTTTAGTAATGGACGTGGACCAAATACTTTCTGCAAAATGGAGAGCCCTGTACACCAGGGACAGGAAAGGACCAAAAGACAGTGCACACATTCACAGGGAGGGGAAATAGGATGAAGATGTTAAACAAGGATTTAATAGATACTTTGCCCCATTCTGAACAATTATAAGCATAATTTCATTTTTTCTTAAAGAGGAGGAAGACTTAAAGTTTGATGGTAATTTCGAGCCAACCACTCAAACCAAATCCTTCATATACTGAGTTTCGCAGGGCAGAATTGTGTTTGCTCAAGGTACCAACAGAGCAATGCTTTGTTATGCACGAGCCTTTCCTCTGCTAACTGCCCCTTTCATATTTCTGCACATTTAATGGCTTTGGGTAGTATGGTGATGTGCATGTGAATAAACATCTCTCTCTCTCTCCCCCCCCCATGCATGCAGTGATGTAAAAAGGATAGGACTTGGCAAAGTCTTGATGAGGCAGACTGTAAAATCACAGATATTTCCTCTCCAGAAAGTCCGCATAGAAAAAGTCCTCAGCAGAGCCTAAGTGTTGCTGTCCTGCAGCTGTCCAGGGCATAGTAGAGCTCCCTTCGTTCCTTGGCCAGTGGTGGTGGTGGTGCCTGCTGCTATGTGTGGGTGTCAGTCGGGCAGTGTCAAGGAATTCCAGGTGGAAGCAAGGTGGTCTGGAGCAATTAATTGTCTCCCCCCATCTTCATGCAGACTCATGTGCAAGAGGAATCATACGTATGCTTAAACAACAGCGGAATATGTTGTTTACAAACTCTGGTTAGGGCACAGAGATGAATTGGAAGCATCGTGTACTGACTAACAAATAGAATTGTCAGGCAGGTGAGTACAAGCTGTTAAAAAGTAGTGCCCCACTACCACATAGGATACTTTGTTAGATTGAAATCGCCAGCAGAAAAAGATGTTTAGGAGACTATTGCTGATGCTTTTTGATGAAGAATGAGATTACAGAGTCACTAATTATTCAAAAAGATATACAAATTTTCCGTTGTTTTACATGACTGCTGCGACTGTTATGAGGGGTGTGAAGGCAGCTACCTGAGCTAGCCTGCTTTTGCTGGCATCAAAACATTTTCTTGGTGGATTCCCTTCAGTCTAGATGTTAACCACAACTAGCAGTGACACAGTCTGTCTCATCAACTGCTTGCCAGGATTTTTGCCTTAAAATTAGAGTGGAATATGGTGATGCAGTGAAATGCTGGGATGAGATAAGAATCCCCTATTGTCATTTCCAGATTCAGTGCCAGACAGACTAGTTTCTGATAAAGTTGATTCAGCACTCATACGGGACAAGCCAGTTCAGGAAACAGTGCCAAGTGAGAAGAGGGCAATGGAAGAGAAGAGAAGCATTGTCAAGAGCCCTCAGCATGTGGCTGATACCTCCGTCGATGATATTGGCATTCCACTGAGGGTAAGACAACACTGAGCATGTGGTCAATGCACAAAACTTGGGCCAGATTCTGCCTACCTTATGACTTAGGGAATTCACTGAAGCTCCAGAGACTGCAGAGATTTAAGGGAAGATAGAATTCTAGTTCCAATGTATTTTATTATGAATGCTTCCATTTGCTATCAATGACCTGTTTCAGCTGCCTCAGGGGAAAAAAATTAAAAATTATTGTCTCTTTTCATCATATTTGAGAATACTGTTTTCTGCTCTTTTGTTTCATTCACAGCTAGCAGCTAAGGGAGAGTTTTGTCTCATTTTAACCGTCTTAAAGGCAGATATCTCTTTCATACAACAAGTTTAAGTTCATTCAGTGTTAAGGGGAAATTGTCATGAAAAGAATTACTAACCTATTCTTACAACTAGTGTCTGGAGTGACTTGAACACTAAATGTTTCTAACTGTCCATTGAATACTTAGGAAATCGGTATGTATGACTAAAATAGGCAAAGTGTCTTTTAGATGTCAAATCAGATTAATAAGCAAAACCATCCACACAATCTACAGTTCTACACAGGTTACAACCTACCTCTGCAAAGCTTGTGCATTATTAGTAACTTGACTGAAACCTGTAATTTCATTACATATGAAATTATGTATCTGAGTGAAATCACTCATATTTCAAAGTATTAATTTCACACAACCTTCATATAGCAGAGTGTAAACCTTTTTCAATGCTGGAAGATTTGTAAGAACTTTGAAAGGCTGGTAGAATTCATGGTTATGATATTTATTTTTCCAATAGAATACAGACCGATCGAAGGACTGGTACAAGACGATGTTCAAACAGATCCACAAGCTGAATAGAGGTACTGTAACACAGATGTTTTTTATTTACTTTAAAAGGACCACCTTGATAACATTTTGCTTCATTCATGTGAAGAATTGTACTGGATGTTAAATAAAAGGATTTTATGTTAACTAGTGTTTGCTCTGCACCACAGAACTCAACCAATGTATTTGAAATCTCTGAAGTCAAAGGTGAAAGAACAGTGAAGTCCAAAGAAAGGTCTGAGTTGTTCTGAAAGGTGAACTGCAGTGCCCTCATGAAATCAAGAGTATTATTTGAGATCAGAAGGCTGCTAATCATGCCATACTTAGAGAAAATAGATCCCTGAACTCCGGTTTTAGAAGCTAACCCTCCACCCCCACCCCCATTTTTAAAGAACAGTACATTACCACTGAAACTACTCTGTGCATAGGAGAAAACTTTTTACACTGTAAAGCTTTAGTACCTGCATAACAAAGCTTGATTTGAAGATCACTGAAACCAATGGAAAGGTTTCCATTGATTTTTGGTGAGTTTAGAATCTGAACTCTGTTTTTTCAAAACCTAAAATTTTCTCCTTTCAAAACCTAAAATTGTGGTGAGCATTTGCAAAGTTTGTAGTGGTGTACTCTCAGAGGATCCACTACTTTGGGGCATTTCTGTGCCTGGCTGCTGTTACATTCATATTCTTACTTTTGTGTGAGAAATGGCTGCGGTAGCATTTGCAAACTGAACCCTCTGAACAGCCTGATGTGCAGGCAAAAGCGATTCAGAGCTGTGCTTATATAATGAAACGTAGAGCATGCAAAACTGGAGCTGTATTTACTGCTGCAGGTGCTGTCATGATGAGCTTTATGCATAGATAAATGCTGTGTTGTATTGAATGGAATGAGGATTTGAGCTGTTTCCTAATCCCAGTGCTCCTAACAGAGGTTCTTCAGCTCAGCCAGAGCCCATGCTTCAGAAGGAGGAGAATGAGTTCAGTCCCCTTGACTTCCAGGATCTCTCACAGGGCCCAGACATGCAAGACAGCAACAAGCAGAGAGGCATCTAGGTTGTGTCATGCTAGAACATCAGCACAAGAGGGACTGTTCTGCAGTCAGCTTGTATGGATTCTTGTCTTGCCCTTCTTCCCCTTTAAATCTGTCCTCTCTGTTCTTTTTTGCAAATCACGTTCCTCTCCTTAGACACTCCTGAAGAAAACCCTTATTGCCCTACCTACATATTTCCTGAACTTCCTGAAATACAGCAAAAAACTGAAGGTACCAGAAGTTTAGTCAGAGTATCTGTTGTCTTGTGCTTTGAGTTAACTGTACTATAGCATCCTAATAGTAACTAGATTCAGGTTCTAGATTTGTGTTACCCATGTGTTACACTGGCTGGAAATTCAGTTATGCCCAGTATACCTTCCTGTGTGATGCGTAAAATAACTAAATCTTTACTAATCCGTTAATCTTTTTTTAAAGTATGATGCCGTTTACTCTAGTATTATTAAAGTAGGCAATAAAATCATAACGGTGATAGGAAATTGGGGGATGAAGCAGAACCTCCACTTCACTGTGGATAGTCTCAAAATCCACTGCTTTTCTCTGCTGCAGAAGACAATCCTTATTCTCCTACATACCAGTTTCCTGCGTCTACTCCTAGTCCTATCTCTGAAGGTAATCATAAAGGACCGTATATAATTTTCTGCACAAATGCTGCCTTACCCATTTATTTTCTTCCTGGAGTTTTTTCTAGTTGCTGAGCATTATGCTGCCTCATAATGATTTGCTGCACTCTAAGCATTGCCTTGACTGTATGATGCCTTTTTGCCTTTGCAGTGCTCCTCTGGCTTTGTAACTAGTATTTGACTAATGCTACAGACTTGAGGTTTGCTTGGTTTTGTGCGCTTATCAGTTGTATTTAGTCATGTGTGTGCAGTGATTATTTAACATGCCTAGAATGCTGACTTACACATGAAGATGTGGTTTAACTGAGATTTCTCCCACCCACCTTTCAGATCAATAAGTTTCTTTAATTATTTACTTCTGGTTTTGAATATTAACACAGTATTAGGGCCGGACCTAAAATGCCACTGAAGTCTATTGGTAAAAAGGCTGCTTGCTTCAGTGGGTTTTGGATCAGTCCCTCAATGTAGTCTTTTAAAATAAATATAACTTGGTAACACAGGTTCAGGGCTGGCCTTCGGTGCACTTGACCTATTTAGGCAAGGACAGATTTTCACAGTCTCATTGGCACATCTTGCAACTTGAAATAACGCTGTGTTTACCTTATCCTTTTCATGTGCTCAGCAGATTCCTTTAAACTTCATATACAAACCAGAATCCTTTGCAGTCATGTTTCAGCTATGGTGACATAGCATCTATTGCAGTGATAATCATGTAACTGTGTGCATATGCATGAAAACACTTACATATGAGAAACACTGGAATCTGCTGCACACATTGGACATGCAGACATTTCCTGACTGGTAAATTGTTGTTGGTGACAACCTTGTTGACTTGGTGCTTTGGTGTCACTTTAGATCCTGCAATTTAGGAACTTGCCTACTTAGCCTGTGCCTCAAGCCAACCCTGGTGAGACTGTTAATTAACAATTTCATTCAATGTTTATATTAAATGTCTGGTGAGTACTGTGCAAGAAGAAAGCATACATTACGGGTTCTAGCTAAGATGCTCAAAGAAGACTAGGAGATGTAAGGTGCATTTCACTGTTAAAATGAATGTGGACTAGTGTCATACAAGTATCTAAGATACTTGCTCATTTCTTGGTGAAACCTGTAGGTGAAGAGTCCTGTCTTGCAAATCATAATGCAGTGTAAATTATTTTCTATTGGCAGAATGGTGTGTGCGTATAGATGAGAAAGAAACGAAGAGTCTCAGTAACTAATTGATAAAGGAGTTTTACAGTGATAAAATTTTCTTGTTTGTAATGAAGTCCGAAAATCTATTTTGCTCTTGTCCAAACCAACATAGTTTACAAAACTAGTGATGATAATATATTAAGAGTCTGATTTCCCATAAATGGCCCATATGCACTTACAAATGTGCATATGAAAATAATTTGCTTGTTTAGGTAGTTGAAATTTTATTGGATCGAACACTTGCTTTTTATTCTCAATATGCTGGGAAATGTTTCTCTAATATTTGCTTGGATTTGTTCCTTGATAAGGAATCTGGAATATCTGATGATGTAGATGGGCTGGAGTGCATGTTTCATGTTTAGAAAACATTTCAAAGTTACATACTTGATGGCAAAGTGTTTATATAGAGATGGGTTGAAGCCTCAATTTCATACAATTAGTGTTGGAGTTTTTTGCTTTGCATTGATGCATAGGATCTAGAAACATCAAGATTTGGGTTCCCCTCTAAAATACATTCAGAGTCTCTAGAAATGCAGAGAATATGGCCAACCCATGAAAAAAAAAAACCTGCAGATTCTCTAGGAACTACAGGGGAACAGCCTCTTCTCGCTAAAGGAATCAGATTTTGAAATTACAAACTGGTGATACTCTGCTCCATTAAGGAGGGTCCTAGAGAGCCAGGAGATCTTGTTTTAATGCTCATCTCTGATTTACTCTTTAATCTTTATAAAGTCATTCCAGATTTCTGTGTTTCAGTATTCCTTGCTGTGAAAAGGGAAGAAATATAGATACTCTTCTTCATAAGATACTCAAAGAGACAAAACATGCTTGTTCTCCTTATTATTGTAGATACTAGATTATTAACAATCGGAAAATAGCACTTATCTGAAGTGAATATTTTGTTGTATGGTTTTCCTGTCTGAATGATGAGCTATAACAAATATTGATAGTTCTCTTCAAGTAAATAAACCAATTTTTTCATTGATCACTACTACTAAATAGGACTATGAGAGGTGAATGGATGTGAAGATAGTTTTAGACGTTTGTTCATCTGTATTTGTAGAGACCAAGAGTTTTGTGATTTACTAAGTATGTTGCTATCTGAATAAACCCTTCTTTTATATAGGAATACCAGTTAATTTTGTCAACAACTCAGTGCAATAACATCAAATAAATAAATATTTGTTTTCTGTCATTTAGAATTAAAATATGGGAATTGGCTTGAAAATTGACCCTCATTATTTTTTTAACCTGATGGTTATGATAATCACACCAGAGTCAATAACCATCTGTTTGGAACTTAAGCCTTCTAATTCATTCACCAAGAGAACTCAGCAGAGAGGCTAAAAGTAAAGACCTCTTTGAGCCTTCTTGAAAGGCTTGATTAAGGCTTGAGTACAATTTCAGGTCAGCTATGTTAGCCAGATTGTTTTTTTTCTAGCAGATAACATTGGATGTAACAACTGATTGATGTCCTCAAGAGAAGATCTGGAAATCATTTCAATCTGTTGATTGGCATCACTTAATTCACATAACACTTTTGTAGTATGTCCTTTTCCCATCTAGCTTATTCTAGCTTAATCTATTTTGTTTTTCTGTCTTTTTATCTCTTGTCACTTTTAATGGCTTCTTCACAGAGGTATTAGTAATACCTTTGCTCACAGTTCTCTTTGCAGTCATTGCATTGTACTTTCTGCATTTTGCCTTGGAAGTCCTGTAGATGTCTCATATACACATCCCTGCAAGTTTGAACTCTTCTCAGCAGAGAAAGGTGATGGGCCTGTGGGTCCAGTTCCCAGGTCTGATCCCAGCTTCCTCTGCTACTACCTGTGATTCATTGAAGATGCATTCCAAAGCCTGTTAAAGATGATGGAAAGATACCATTAGGTTTTTGATCAAGTCAAAGTCTCTCTGGCCATCACCTATAGAGTAGGGGATGGTAATGCTGCCATCCTCTCACCTTCTTTTTGGACACATCTGCCTTGTGCACTGTGCAGTACCACGTTACCTTTGAATAAGGCAGTATGTGTTTCCATGGCCCAAGGCAGCAGTTGTGTCCTGGGAACAACATTGCTGTGTTGATGCAGTGTAACACTTCACTGCCAAAGAGACAAGGTTGTTCAGCTTGGGGGCCAAACCACACCACTCAGTTACACTGATGTCGTTGCTAGCTCTTTTAGAGCTGCTTAAATATCTCTACTGCATTCTATAGGCATGTCTTTCCAATTTAAGAAGTAAGCTCTTCAGAACAAAGGTGGTCCCGTGGTGCAAGTATGCATGTGTCTCATGCCAGGAATCTTAACTGCGCTTAAAAGATAATCTGAGTCAGTGAACATACTTCAACTTAGTGTACAAGTTAAAGCAAGGAAGATGCCCCATTGATTATCATATATGATTGGGAGCAGGACTCCTCAGCTCTATTACTGTGTCTAGCACCTGAGGAGTTATTTTAGGCATATACTACAGCTTTTAGATCCTCTACTTATCTTTCAGCTTTTGATAAAATGGATCTAATAACCCATTCTGTACAGAAGTTTTGTGATAAAAAGTGATTGTTTTCTAAAGTGCTTTGAGAAGTTGAAGAAAGGTATTAATGTAAGTAGTATGTTAATATTTATGCCTAATCTAGGAATTATATTTAAATGCAATTTAAACCTCATTAGGATTTTCTTTTTTTGGGATACTCTCCCTGCGGTAAGTAGTGGGCATATCACTCAAATTATGGCAAATGTATTAGCAAAAGAAATGAAAAGTGTCTCTGATGCTGCTGCTTTGGAGCTTTTTCAGCTCACTTGCAAAATGCTTTTGTATTTCAGATGAAGATTCTGATTCATACTCTCCTCGTTACTCCTATTCTGAGGACAGTAAGTAATTCACATTTCTTGTGTAATCTGTCAAAGAGAAAGGGCATGTAAAGCATGTATTTTTTTGCCTCCTATCCAGTTCACCAATGTTCCTATATTTGACTTGTCCTACAGGCAGAACCCAGCTTTCAGTTCCCCGCTCCAAGAGTGAGACGGATTATATTGATTCAGAGAAGGTTGTTAAGAGATCTGCCACTTTGCCACTGCCAAGCCGTACTACTTCACTGAAATCAAGTCCAGAAAGGTGACCTGAACTAAGATATATTTGGATCAGTACTGGAAGAATCTCTGAAACCTGTGAATGGGAAGGGAACAAAGGTGGAAGCTTTAGGTCCACAACTCCAGTTAAACTTTTTTTGGGAAATGGAGATGTAGTTTTGACTCTGACTCTTCTACTAGGCAGCAGTGAACTCCTTCATTGTCACAGCCCAGTTTCCCATTTTGTCTGTCTCTCTCTTTACCAGGCATCCCACAGTCTGTTGCATAGCTTCCTGCCTGGGTGAGGATTGTTTCCCTGGGTGTCATGCTTATACAGTGCCTACCGTAGAGACACAGTGGAAAGTCTTGGCTCAGTGTGACACTGTAAAGGCACCTCAGAATACAAGCAAGTAGCAATAATTGTAGAGAAGAAAAATTTGGATTTATGTTGAGCCTTGGTAAAAGTTTTGTTATGTTTTCCATCTCTGAGGAGTCCTACCGATACGAATTTATTGGAAGTAGGTTCTAGTTAGCAGTGTCATTTCTGATCTTTCAAGATGACTTCCCTTCTGGTTTTTTGCTTTGTTTATTACCATCTATTTTAAACCTCTTTGTAACAGTAATGAATGTGTTTACCAAATGAAGAGAAAGGAGAATGAGAAATGAATGT
>NW_009593034.1:37456-42673 GCF_000690535.1 Cariama cristata | reverse complement strand
TTCTTTTGGCTCTTGAACTGCTCCTCCTTCCCTCACCAAATTCTACATGCTCTTAATGTTTTCCACTTACTGCCTCAAATGAGCAATGCTGTAATTTGAAATTGATAATTCAGTGAGTATCTCAGGCCACCAGATCAGGAGACAAAGTTTTTGCTGATAGAACATGTCTTCCTTACACAGGAATAGAAGACATAGTACATTGGCCCTCTGAGAAAACTCTTGCCAGTGAAAGGATTACAATGATTAGTGCTTCCTGTTATCTAGTGGCAAAACAGTGTTTTGCCAGGAAGAAGTTTCTCTGGGGTTGGAATCTTAAGCTATCAAGTTTACTCTAGATGGCAAAGATCAACCTTGTTGAAAATTGTACGCTGTTTGTAGGCCAGTCATTTTGGCAGTCATCTTGCCTTACTTTAAAAAAAAAAAAAAAAAAAATAAAAAAAAATAAAAAAAAAATTGGTTGTTTCTGTCTCTCCTGAGCCAGTGGAGAGAGTTTGGGCAACTCAGTGGGTTGTTTCTGTCCTAAACCAGGTCAGTAGGGTAAGAGGGAAGAAACCTGGAGCAGTAGTTTTGGTTAGATGCCTCACTTATATTTGGTGAATGCTAGGTGAGATGAATCCACATACAACATTGCCCATCAAAAGGAACATATCAACAGCAAGATCAGAATTAGGCTACCAGTTTAAATGGCCTGATTTCTGGGCTTTTTTTGAGGGCATTGGTTATTCTGCATGAGGTGTTTGAATATTACTTTTCAGAGGAGCTGGACATTATAGGGTATGAACCCTGAATGCTTTGTGACTACTATTGTGTGAACTGTGCCAATGTGGACACTGCACAAAATATTAGTAGTTTGGATAGTCAATGGACTGTTCTTAGCCATCTTTAGATATACCAGTCTGAGATAATTTATTCATGTCTCTAGAAAAGACCCCCTCTTGGACCCCAGAGTGCCCTAGAATCCAGAATAGTAGTAGTCAGGTAATCGGTGATGTGGCTAAAATGAAGAAGTTTAGTAAAAGATTTAATCTGAGTTCTGCTCAAGGTTTGGACATGTTCTTATTTGTGAGCTTAGTTGAAGCCCATCACTAAGCTATTTCCAATCAGGAAAGATATGGAAGTCTGGAAGTTTATTGAAAGTACTCGGAAGAAATGCTTTCTGCTCCAGTGGTTTCAGCAGCTGAGCTGTATCAAACATTGCCTCGTATAGATAAACAAGTATTTGCCCGGAGCTCTATCTGAACTATTCTTCTTGCAGCAGGCTCCTTTCCTAGATTAAAAAAAATACCCTGGTGAAACCATGATTAACAGGGAAAGGCGCCTGTCAAAAGGAAATGCTTGTCTCCATGGAAACCACAGTGTTTTGTGTTAATTGATCTTTCTTTCCTCAGGACTGACTGGGAGCCTCCAGACAAGAAGGTGGACACCAGAAAATACCGTGCAGAGCCCAGGAGCATTTATGACTATCAGCCAGGAAAGTCCTCAGTTCTGAACAATGAAAAGATGGTAAGGTTTGTTTTATCCTAGTTTGTGGCTTTGTCCTGTGATTGTAAAGTACTCCCGAAGTGCTTGTCCAGTTCCATTTGGATAGGATTCCTTATGCTTACATTGCAGTGTGTGTGTGTGATATATTTCTTGCATATTTTGTCTTGAAAACTGTTTTTTCATAACTTCCTAACATTTTTGTTCTCTATAAAGCAAGATCCAGGGGGATTGAGAGGCTTCTTTCCTTTTGGATGTGTTGTTTTCTGTGTTAAGTATGGATCACTAACCCTAGCTTTTAATCCATGTTTGACACTGTGACCCATTCAGCAGCTGTTTTGCCAGCTGTACTTTTTCTAGGGCACAGCATTAGTTGATGCAGGAGGGTTGAAGGCATTATGCAACAAAGCAGGCTGGTTCAGTTTCTGTGTTCCTCTGATGCATTAAACACCAAACAACTAATTTTTAGAATGCATGTCATGTGCCTCAAGGATGCCTCTGAGATGTATTAGGACTGGCCATTTCCCCTAGGCTGCTTTCTTCCTCAGCTGGATCCTACCGCTTCCGTGGCAGGGGTGGCAGAACTGAATGTGAGCTGGCTCCCCAGCTACGCTGGTGTGTAACCTGGAGTATTAAGTGAGCAGTTACCAATTTCAGTTTGAATTAGTGAGTAATGCTGTGAATTGTGATAGCTATAGGACGTGCAAAAATCTCATTCTGCAGGCTTGGCTGGGGACACTTGGCAAGCGGCAGGGCAGAGAGGTGGTGTTAACCTTGTCAGCCAGTCCTGCATAAATCACCATAGCTCACTTAAGGTGTCCTTCAGTGGTACAAGTGTGACACTAAGTGCTAGAAAATACTGAATGAAGTTACTAGTGAATAGCCAGTTTGGTATATAAAGATATAGTTGTTCTATATAGGCATTAATTTGAAGGATTCAATTAGAAGTGCTAATGTAAACTGGACTTTACGCCTTAACAATTCAGGCATTGATCCATGCATGGAGTAGGTAAAGGAATGCTCCTGAAAAACCTGCCAAGGATTTTTACACAAGAGTGAACAGCAATTTAAATCAATAGAAATGTAAGAATCAAGTCTGTCTGGGACCTGATGTTTCTTTTTAGTATTTTGGTGGGTTTTCTTTTTTCCTTCCAAGTGCAATCAAGGTCCATCACTTTTTGAAGATCCTAAAACCAAGTTCTTTTCACACCTGTGTCCCTTCGTTAACTTCAACAGTTGCTCCCAATAGGAGCATGGTCCTAGTGCCTATTGAAGTGAGCGATGGATGACCCTCTCTTAATCCTAATGGGCACTGACTCAGCCCGAGAGAAGTACCAGTGAGGAGTGGTTTGAATGCGGTATGACAAATCCATTCCTGCAACCCATCCTGGAGCAAGATTTCTGCTGACTGAAGTGGCAATTTTGTCTCACAGTAAACAGCCAAGATTTCACCTTGTGGCAAAAGGCCTGCTTCATCTGTGTACTTAAGGCTTTGCAAAAGGTCTGGCATCACCAGTGGCGCACTGTTCACATGTTCAGACTTCATCAGGTACTTAACTGAGCTGTTGAATCAGAGTCTAAAAGCCACAAGCAGGACTCTCATCAGCATAATTGAGAAAAATTGTACAGAACTCATCAAAGACAAGAAGAATGTGATACCTGTGTTACTTCCAATGTTATTTTTTGAGCTTTAATGTCAAGCCATAGATCACAGAAGAAAGAAGGTCTTGAAATAGTGGCTTCATGGTCTCTGTCAGTCTTATTAAATACAAGAGTAATACATTGGTTAGCGAATAGATATTTCATGGAGACAGCAGGAGATTTGTGGATATCTCCTGATAATCACACCCAGAGCTGCGACTATCAGAATCCCAATCCAAAACCATTTCAGAGCAATGAAGAGCTTCTGGTTGATGTCAGTGGGCTTTTTTTTTTTAATGTAAAGGCAGTTATGTAACAAGATGAGTACTTTCAGTTGGAGTGCAGTAAAGAAAAAAAAATTTACTCATTGCTTCTATGTGCCTTTAAGAAACAGCCGAGTCTTTGTCCAGACCATCGGAGATCAAACTTGATGTAACCATTTATCTTTCAGATTGAAGCATTACCCCTCTTTCAGCATCAATCCTGAGCTCTTCTCCTAGAGCTTTTCTTGTGATGCCTAATGCCTGTGGCAGAGTCTGGGACATCTAGCAAAGCCCAGCACTGTTGGGAACTCTCCCCTGCCTTAGTAACCCCATCACAGGATGATATACTTAAGTGCACTTTGTGTTGGTGCTCTGTGTATGTGTGTGGCTCATCGCTTGTTGTGATGGAGCACTTGGGATCACACTGGCCTATCAGACATAATGTATTTATATTTTTAATGCACTGAGATCCATTATGTCTAAGACTAGGTACACTAAAATGCAAGAGTTAGCTAGGTGTCTTTTGGGGAGTGGTACCTCATAACTCTCAGCAATGGACTTTATTCTCTTATCTCACCAGTAGTGTTTTTAAACAGCTGCAACTATTTCAACTTTTTTTGTTCGATTAAAACAGATTGTATGAACAAAAGGGAATTTTCTTTTCAGCTGTACTGTTTTCTGTCCTGTCTGATTTTCTTTTGTTGTAGTTGTGTCTGATTCTTTAACATTTATTTGTGAAGAAACAAGTAATATTGTCTCTATCCATCCCTTCAGAGATCTTTCAGGGATGTGCTCTCTCTGACTTGTGTCTCCTTTGATTTAGAAAACCACCTTTCACTCTGTTTGCAGTATATAGAACAGGGTTTCTCACATATTCATGTGCTGTTAAAGATGCAGTATTTGATTCAGGTCTCACTAAATCTCTCTTTTTTAGCCAAATGAAGATTAAAAAAAAATTTTGAAGTACATGCAGCTTTGGACTCGATCGAAGTGTCGTAACAGTAGGACTTGAGGGACTGGTTGACTCCCAGCTCTTCCATTGAGTCTCCCTGTGACTCTGGGCAAGCTGCATAATCTATCTCTCTGTGGGTCTCCTGATCTGTAAAATGCAATTCATTCATATTCATGTTGCCCACAATGATGCCATTAGGCTTAACTGATGTTTGCAAAGCAGTTCATGGCCTTTGTGAGAGAGGTGCTATAGAAATTCCAAATTATAAGGCTAAATATCTACATTTTAGAATGGAAACCATGAGATCTGCATCTCTAACAGTCCCTTTCCGTGTATTCTTTGCATAATGTTATCCTTCTCTTTCTTCCATTCCCCTATCACCAACTCCTTTAGACTCGGGATATAAGCCCAGAAGAGATAGATTTAAAGAATGAACCTTGGTATAAATTCTTTTCGGAATTGGAGTTTGGGAAACCGGTAAGTTTGATAGTTGCGATGACCAATGAGGTCAACCTGCCTTTTTTTTTTTTTTTTTTTAATGATTGTCACATCTCTTTGCTGGGCCATAAACCTGGAACAGCTGCCTTATTCATTTAAAAACATGATTGTTCATAACATCATCCTGGTACTAATGTAAAGCAGCTGTTCTGTGACCAGTTTAAGTATTTTGAAGCCAATTACAAACATTCCCCACCTTCCAGCCATATGTATCAACAAAGCAACATTTTTTCACGTACCATAGTTCAAACTGTGTTTTTGTTGTTAATGATAGAAGTAATCCCCTGTTCTCATTATTGAAAGTCCTTGTTCAAAGCCCTTACTCTCCCTCTGCCTAACAAGATCTAGGACAGCTGATAGGTAGCTCTAAGTCAAGGAGAATCA
>NW_009593034.1:13054-37410 GCF_000690535.1 Cariama cristata | reverse complement strand
TTGGCTTGTAAACCATAGGTAGTAACTTTCAGCTATCCATAAACAGATCATGACCCTGTTTCCTGCTCACTTCCTTATGCATTTAGCTGCCCATTGCCTAAATGCCGTGCATCAGTCTGTGTTGAATAGCCTTTATCATTCCCTGTAACCAGAGGAGTCTGAGAACAGTGTGCTTTCTTTTCAAATGGAGCTGTGTTGCTGGGGGCGGGGGGGGGCAGGCCGGGGAGGGGGCGTGGAAAGCCTTGATTTCCCGTTCTGGAAGAAGATGAAGCAAAGCTTAATTATTCAGTAGGACAGAGGGCATTTTGATGGAGGGAACATATCAGTGGTCATGGCTACTGGAAAAAATGTCTCTTTAAAGCATTTTATGACCTGGTTTTTACTGATTAAACACTATTAACTTCATTATTAAATACTGTTTAATAAGCTACTTTTACTGCACCAGAGGGTCAGTATCAGCCTCTCACATCTGTTCCAATAGAGCAGTTCTTTCTCTTTTCTCAGTCAGTTATCAAATGCCCATGCACACTATTTTCAGGTGCTGCTAAGATTTCTTTACATGTACAACAAAACAGAAGTATGTTTTAAGGTTCGGTACTGGCTTCAAAGGCAACTGCACACGGACACCAGAGAGCAAGTTTTCTTTAAATCTAGTCTTTGTTCTCACAGAAGTGATGAAGTTCCTCCACAGAATGTAGCTGCCTGAGGGTGGGTGCCGAGTCTTGATCACATCATAGAAATAGTGTAATTTTTGCTGAAAACCAAATATGTAGAGTGGCTGGGTAGAGTCCATTCTGTCATAGAATACAATGTTTTTATAGCTATGGACCTTCCATCCTAAGCTAAAGGAGGAGCTTTAACAGTGTTTGAAATAAGACCCCCTAACATTTAGGCAGTAAAAGTCAGGTAAATTCTACCTCACTGAGGGTTTTAAGTGATGTCAGTATAAGGATTTAACCCTTCACAAGTTGTCATGGTTTAAGACTTCCACAAAGTGAGAAGAAACCTGCTTCTCTTTGCTGCCATGTAATTCATAGCCATATGCTCTTGCAATGTATGAGGGTTTGTTACCTCTGTGATCCTTCAAGTTAGCGTAAGTTAATGGAAAATGTATCGGAGAAAGGAGAACATTATGCCCTTGGGCCTTTCCAGAAGTGAGGGTTTATCTGTTCCTTAGAAGTGCCCATTTGTGCTTTCAGTCATGCAGCCTTGGCCTTACTTCAGAAGAGAGCGTCTCAGGCTACACCAGCAATCCATCTCTTGTTCAGCAGAGCATCTGTTCTGGTGACAAGTTCCCCACCTTGCTCAGGGCACTGTTGTTAAGGGCTACTTTCTTACGGCTTGCCTTGAAATGATATCCCATGTCAACTTGCTCTATCTCCAAAGCCATGCAGCCATGCTCTCTGATCAATTATGTCAGTCCCTGAATGTGGTACTCTGTACATAGTGCTTTGACATCAGGCACTTGAATTGCAGATACCATCTCAGATTTTATAGCTAGCAAAGCTCCCTCTGAGCTTCATTACCACAGCCAAAAGAGCATGCTTTTTGTAGCTTTGCTCACTCTGGTCATGAGAGGACCAGATTTTTGTGACCAGCTAGTGGCTAAGCCTCATGCCTAAGCAGAGTTTCAACTGACATTTGCTAGTGCCTGGGATTTTCAAAGATTCTCTATTTGTCCCATCTTTTTTTCCGGTGCTGGAGATAACATGTACTTCTACAGGCATGATTTCTCCTGGCTTTCTGGCTTTATTTGCAACTATGTGACATGGGCAGGAAACACGCTTGCTAAAAGGGAGCAGAGGATTCTTGTGAGCCTGTGGGTGTTCTCCAGAGACACCAGAATGACCAGGATGGGGCTTTCCCCATTGAGGAAAGCAGATGCGCTTCCTAGGGCAGCTGAAGCAACACTTTGCTGGAGCAGCATCCCAGATGCATTTCTGGGCAGCTCCATGGACAAGCACATGCCCTACAGACAGGTAGGATCTGTCTCTGCAGCATGGATGCTTTTGCAATGTGCTGCTGAGAGTGAATCCCCACACGCTCGCTCCTTCCTTCCTCTTGACCTGTGGCTCCACAACTCCATGGAGCCTATCCACAAAACTTGACATTCAGTCAGTCTAGAGCTCGTTTGTCTTCTGCTGTGATTGTGGGATCACACACGTGGGTGCTTTCTCCTAGCCCTTCCTGAAACAGCACTGTGTAAACTCTTTGCTATAAATGGAGGAGCAGAGGGCTGGAAAGAGGGGTGCATGTCCTGCCTTCTTACCTCCTTCCCTTCACTTCCTTCCTCCAAATCTCAAACCTAAATCTTTGCCACACCATCTACCCCCTGCAGCTGCTGATCTGATAGATAAGAAATAGGTATTTAGTATTGACATCCACACAGTGGCAATCTGAAGGTAAACTGGGACAGTTTCAAACTACAGATCCAGGCAGTCTAGAAAGGAATTTGGACCAAGACCTAAGTGTTGTAGCTCAGTCTCACCTTTGATAGACTGACACTCAGAGATTCCCCGTCAGTGGCTCGGAGGCACTTTAATAATCTAGTCACAGAAGTCAGTAGGGACATGTAGGATGATGCTAAACTTGCCAGCCAACGGAGGTTATTTTTGTTTGGAAACAGAGCAAATGTATTCTGATTTCATAAAGTAAGAACAAAGTCTCTTTGAGCGTATCAGTGAGAGTGCATATCTGGTGAAATGAGGATATTAGCGTGGCATTATTTGAACAAGAGTGTCAGGACAAAGGTCTTTCACTTTGAGTAATCCTCCCTGATGTTTACATATGCATCCAAACAGGGAAATCCTATTTTGAAATTGGCACCTTTACCTATAGCATGAATTTTAAATAACTAGTTCCCAAAGTTCCATGTGTCCCACTCTCTCCACCAAAAACCCCCACAAACAAACCCCCAAACCAGTGAAATAAAAAATAACAACTCTGCATTCTCATTGCCCCACAATGCCACCACTGGAAATTCAGCCATTTGTTCACATGGTATGTATTCATAGTCCGACGGGGGTGGGAAAGATTCTCCCTTTTCTTTATCAAAGGCCCTTGTTTTACCTTTTACTTTTGAAAAGAAGAATGAGCAAAACAAATGCTTTTTATGATTGTGTGTTTTTTTCCCCGTTTTGTTTTGGTTCTGTGTTAAGAATGCTTTAACCACCAGCTGCGGGCACCCTCTAGGGAGTCCAAAATCCCTTAGAGCACCTCAAAACATAAAAATTTCCTCAAACACTACTGAAAACAACCCCTCCCAAACTGCATGTATGCTCCCTTTTGCCTCCCATGATCTCTTGATATTTGTGCTATAGCGGATTTATCCCTCTTTCTATCTCTCTTTCTCTGTTGTGTTTTGGTTTTTTTAATTTCTTTTCAGTGTTGATGCAAATGCCCTATTGTATTCCCCCTCCGTTCTAATCCAGTTTCCATGTTCTCTGTGATGTCTTTCCTTATCTTCATTTCCTCATTTCCTTCCTCTGCTTTCCATCAGCCTCCAAAAAAGATTTGGGATTATACTCCTGGAGATTGCTCTATCCTTACTAGAGAGGATAGAAAGGTAATTGTGTCTCACATTGTACTACAGCATCTAGCGTGTATGTGTGTGTGTGTATGTGATTTTCTTTTTTTTTTTTTTTTTGGTAGTTTTGTTTGGTTTTTGTGTGCTTGGGAGTGTTTTTTTTTTTTTTTTTTTTAATTGGGCTTGAGCTCATTAGCCTAACAATTAAGTAGCTAGTAAATTGATTTAATAAACAATTCTTAAAGCATAATCAACCATAATTTAGAGTGGTGGTTTTGCTATCTTGACTTGCAATGATGATTATACTAACAGCATATTGCATATTGTTACAGTATCTTTTTTTTTTTTACAGGTGGGTTTTATAACTTTATGGTTTGTAGACTTAGATTCTAGCAGACCTGTGCATCTCTTAATTTTGAATGTTAAATGCCTAAAACTATTTCCTCTGTAATGATTGAAACGTGATTAATTACTAGTGAATTTCTGTGTATTGTCCATGCCATCTTTGTCTTTTGATTAAAAAGTCTCGCTTTTTTTTTTCAAAATTAACATTCCTTTGGTTTCCCCTAACCCTAAGCATTATTTTCCCATTCTTCTTCTCCTCCTTTAACCAGACTGATCTAGAAAAAGACCTCTACCTCTACCAGACTGAGTTAGAGGCAGATTTAGAAAAAATGGAGAAGCTTTATAAAGCGCCACATAAAAAGACACAGAAGGTATTTCCTATTCTTTTCATGCTGCCAATCCCTGTTTCCAAACTCTCTGCTCTAATCTGTTCACTGCTGGATGATTATTAAATGAGGTTGGGATAAATAATGGTTCTGACTGCATGGCTTGCTGTGTTGCTGTCAGAAATAATACAACGTGATGCTGAGAATCCGGCTTGAAATCCATTTCAGATACAGTTGATTTCCTCTCTCCCCCTGTTCCCTTTCAGCTGCCCCCACCCCCACCCCTGTCCCCCTTTAGGGTTTTGAGTTCAGTGTCTGCAGAAAAACCCTCTCTATTTTTCACATGAATAGGCAGCAGCAATCAGCTTAAAATTCTTGGTTGGCATCACGTCATCATCTCGTGCCTTTCAAGCGTGTTGCCATCTACCTCCCTTCATACAAGCCCTGCTCTCTGCTAGGAGCTCACGCCTACCCAAGATTTGGATATTCCCAAGAGATTTGACACAATTTTCCTTACGCTGCACCTTGCTATGGCCTGCTAGGGCAGGTCAGCTGCTGCTGCTGTTTCGAGACTCTGATTAATTTGGTAACATGCCTTTTTTTCTGGTTTTTTTACTGTTGATTTTTTTTTTTTGGAGGTGTGGCATTTCACCAGGACTTGAAAAAGCTGCTTTTTCAAACCCAAGATTTGCTTTTTCTTCCCACATAGGAATCCCCAGATAGATGAGGGGACACCAGATAGAACCTTTCTTCTAGAATTGCCTTCAATTTTTTAAATAATGTACCTAGGAAGTGTTAGATGGATTTAAAGCAAGCGGATGAGAACTGGCTTTTGCTATTGAACCTGTGCAGCTGGCATTGCTTCTCTTGAGTAAGGAAACTGAACTGAAACATTGCTTTTCTTGTTAGTGCTTTGATATTTTTTTGAATGCTGAGGAATGTTTTGTGCTGCAGAAACATAATATACCTTTAAAGCAAAGGTGGGCAGTGACTGGTTGGGGGAAAAGCTTGAGGAAATAATTATAAGCATGAGTCTCCTGGTCATGGCCCAGCTGGTTATCTCTTCTTGCTTTTGGCTTCATTCACAATTACTCATTTGCAGACAAAAGAATAGGTGCTGCAAAAAGACATCGGCTGTGCTGAAAACCTGTCACTGCCCTGAAGGAACTCAGGAGAATTGTCGCTTTTCTGCAAAGACATTGGCAGCTTAGATTGCATTTAGACTTAAACTGCAATGTCTCCTAAAGCCTTAATACTCAAGCAATAGATGGAAAATTATTTAAGCAAGCCTTGTTCTTTCTCCTCACATATAAGTGTGTATCAATGACTCCTTTGTTTGGACTTTTGCAGAATACAGCAGGTGTTACTCCGCTGGAAACTTCCACAGACCATTCTTCCTAGTAAGTTTTCCAATTGCTTTTTCATGTCTCTTTTACAATCTGAGGGCATGTAGGACAGGGTTTTGGGCATTGGAAATGGGTTGGCTTTGTCTTTTGGTGATGTATATAGACAAATGCATGTACCATGAAAATTATACATGTGCTTTAAATAAGTCCGGGTACAATGTCTGCTCCTTGATCTTGAATGAACTTTGGAGTGATTACATGAGTGATTGCATTGTCTAGATAAGAATTGCTGATTGTGTTAGGTAGTGACTTTTTTAAAAAAACAAAAACAACAAAAAACCCACAAACAAACAAACAAAAACACCACCAAAAAAACCCACACACCGGACCTTTAACTCCATCTTGATGAAGTTTGCAAATTGACTGTAACTTCGTGCAAGTAACTTCATTGTGTGGAATAAACAAAGTTTATTTCTGTTACATGCATATGATAGATTGGCTCCTGTTAGATATTCCCAGTTACGTACACCAGATCAAAAGGATGCTGTTGATAGAAGGCAATAATTTTCTAGCTTCCAGGAAGGGAAGAGTGGTGGCAGTAACATACTTCTCAAAGATCTAATGTGGCACTCTTTTTCCGGAGGAGTATGTAATAAACAGTATACTCTGTCTAAATGAATTGTATATGGAGCTGGTTTGTTTTAAAAGAGGGACACAAAAAAAGGAAATCCAGAGCAAGATGCTGAGCTGTGCTGAGTTACTCGTGCTGTGGAGCCAGCTCCTACTGTGAAACTGCTGCTCCTTGTAGTTGGACTGAGTGCTTAACATTGTCTGTAGGCACAGTGATCCTCTCTGCGTGGATGGTTTGTTAAGAAAGGCATGTTCTTTTCCAGATGCCCATTAATATCACGTGTTCACTGCCCTTCCAGGGCTGCCTTAGAGGTCTCCTGTACTTCTTTCAACTGAATTCCCTTCTGTCTCTATTCATTCTGCTGGGAAACTTGCACACTCCTGCATTTTGTTGGTTATTCCTGTTGACTGTTTAGTATTGTTTTGCTAGGGAGAGGGCTATAGAATAAACTGAAATCTCAGAGATTAACATAAATAGCTTATATTTACCAAAGACTGGTAAGGTTTCTGCCTGCAGCAGCACTGTGTGTACCCTTTCTGATGCCAGCCAAAGCATGCAGGAATGTCAGTGTTTGAGCCAGTGGAGGAGGAGCAACCTGGGTAGGCTGGGAACGGGACACAACAGCGAGGCCCCATGGAGTCACACGTTCTTCCCTGCCCTGCCTTTCCAGAGCAGGGAGAAAAGATACCTGGATTTTATTGTCTTTTTTGCAGTGTTCACCTGATTCTGTTCTTGCAGACTGCTTTGACCCTAATACACTACTGCTTGCTGGCCCTCATAAGGAAGCAACTGGTAAAGGGACTGGGCTAAATGCTTCCTCTCTGTCCTCCAAGTGTATTCCCAAAGGAGGATCATTTTAATCCTTTGGTTTTTAACTACTAGGCTAAAATGCTTTTACCTCCCAGGTGAGGAACCTCAGGGCCGTCATTATTCCCTGCAGCAACTAGCAGGGCGTCCTCAGGAACCTGAATAAGAGAGGCACTGGGATAACCCCCATAAGACACAGCAGCTCTGTAGCTATGGGTCTGCTTGAGCATTGCCTAGGTTGAAAAAGTGACAGTATTCCCTTTCTCTTTCATGGTGCTTTTCATGAGCTTTTACTCCAGAAAGTAGTTTATGGGACTGTGTGTGACCTGGTTTTCCTTGTCTGGAAACTGAAATCTTTTTTGTGATCCAGACATTGTGTAATTCCACCTCCATAGCCAGTCCTCTGATGTGTTTGAAAGCTTTCTCTTTACTTCATAAGTACAGCGTCTATCCAAAATAAACAAATACATGTACAAATTTATCCGCAACAAGCAGGCATAACCACAAGCATTTCCACACTCACATAAATTTGAATCACTCCTGGACATCAGGATGCAAAAACTAGCTTTGAAGATGTTTCCATGAATTGGCAAATGCCCTATTTTTTTTAATTTTTTTTCAAACTTTCCAGCAGTCATGCTTTGGCCGCAGAATAGCTTTGTGTGAGACTCCATCTTATTCTGCAGAGCCTGGTTGAGCACAAGAACTGGTATCAGATGAGCTTAGCTTTTAGGAAAACATTGTGTGCCTGATTGCTCAGTAAGTCTTTTGTACCTGGAAAGGCTGGTTTTACTATAGCATTGTCAGTTATTTTTTTTTAGAGATAAAGTAGTGTGAAATCTAGAAATCAGACGTGGGGCTATACTTGGGCTTAGATTTGTGACTGAGGAAAGGGATTTGTAATAAATGTCCAGTCTTTAAAAGCCTAAGAAATTAAAATTATACTCATTTTAACAGCATTTTGTTTATATATCTGCATGGTAGACCTAGAGTCTAGGATTTTTCATTCCCTGTAGTGGAAGCTTTAGGCAAAGCTAAGCAGAACTGTGCGCATCTGGGAGTTTCTTTCTCATTTAAAACAGTAGTGTTTATAGCCCCATGCTATTGCTTCTCTGCATGGTCTCTCACTGATAGGCTTCAGAAATTGCTCTGGGAGTCTTGAACTATAGTGTTAACTGGGAGGCTGAACTGGTTGAGATGAACCTCTGAGCAGCTGTACTTTGTAAGCAGGGAACAGGCATGGCTAGTGTTTAAGGAGAGAGGACTGGGAGCTGGAAGATATTTGTGGTACTTCCAGCTAGCCAATGAATTTCTTTGTGTCTGCAAAGAAATCTTGCATCTGCTCTGTGACTCTGTTGTCTCATCTATAAAAGAAAAGAGGAGTGTTTTCCTGCTGCCTGTTTTCTGGGGGACTGAGCTGGGAGAGTTCCCTCAGGTGGCGAACGCAATGGTAGTGCCAAACCTAGAATGTTGTTACAATGTATTCATAACCTCTTCATTCAGCACTAGGTCTTCATACATAGTCTATTATGTGTTCACAAGTATGGTTTTCTCTTACTTCGCATGAAGTCCTCAGCAAACAGAAGTGACCCACTGGTGTGTCTCCTACTCTTTTGTGTTTTCCAGCTCCACATATTCACCCAACTACCATGCAGTGAAGAGGGAGTCAGAACCAGCACTGGGGGACCATGCTGGCTTGGAGAATGAAAGGCAGATTTACAAGAGTGTATTGGAAGGTGGAGATATCCCATTCCAGGGGCTGAGTGGTCTCAAGCGACCTTCTAGCTCTGCTTCCACAAAAGGTAGGTGCTCAGGGCATTAACCTCTTCTCCATTCTGTACGGAGTGTCAGAAGCTAGGTGATATGGGGCAAACTGCTGCAGGGTTTAGAGTCCTATTCAAGCCAGTTGAGGTTTCCTCTGTCCTTCCTCTTTGCCATCCCCAGTTTTCCCTCCTTTTTTTTCTCTCAGACCATACTGGCCAATATTTTTCATGACACCTTTACCTGATCCAGGTTCCTCTTCCCAACAGGGACCAGCTCCCTCCATCCAGCACCTCAGCCACACCCCACACCCTCATGTTATCCCTCGAGGCTGCACAGGCCTATCCATCTGCTCCCACTGCCTTGCCATGCTAGAGCCCTTCCCTGCCTTTTCTGCTCTTCCTGCTGTGGCATCTCAGCAGGCCACACCATGTCTTCTGGCCTGGCTACCCTGGTGTAGCAGGTGCCATGTGCTCCACAGCCTTCTGCCTGCGAGGGGAGTGCAGAGAACGCATGGGGCACTGCACCAGCAACGCCTTGCGGGCTCTGAGACAGTGAGGCAACAGAGACCCTGCATCTGCTCCCCCTTTCTTCCCCCTATCGTGGACTCTCTAGAAGATTAGGACAAGGAATAGCCTGACTCCCACCAGGGAGTTGTGTTGGGGAATGTATCTTTGAGCCAAATTCAACCTAAAAATGGCTTGAGATGGGGTGAGGACTGGGAAAGAAATGCGTTGGGTTTCTGAACTGCTCTCCCTAAAAATAGTACATCACACCAAAAAGGTCTCTCCCTGTTTCCGTCTTCCAGCTGTTTTTCAGCACTATGTCAAGCCTGCAAGGCAGGGAGTCAAACTGGATCTGAACAAAAAAATCTGTTCAAACAGTTATTGTTCCCCAAACTGCAATTGAGCCTGAATGGTTATTTCAACATTTGGGTTTGGACTCAAATCCGAAACAGACCTAAAAACTGCAGTTGAAGCTGAACCCAGACTGGATCTGACTTTAAAAAAAAAAATAATGTCCTCATCTGACTCCTGGATTTTTAAAGCAAACATGGCGAACCATATTGTCTGAAGGACACTCAGCTTATTCCTAGTACGGGGAATCTCTAAGCAGGCAGCTGATGTGGCCTGCTTCTGCTAGCACAGTCAGCTGCCGATTGTCGTCTCCCTCCCAGGAATAAACTGTTTGGCAAGCACTGTGGTGAGACCGTAGTAGGTGTGATTACAGGCTTGGTATTAAGCCATTTTTGCAATGTTCGTGCCTATGCATTCTTGCTGACATCCTGATCCTGCCCAGAGTTCAGCTACCCTTTTCCATGGTGCTGCAGCTTTCCTGGAAGCTGATGATACTTAGCACTTTTTAGGAGAGTACCTTCAAAGTGCTCCAGACGTGCTTCTGGCCAAGCCTCTCATTTTAGAGATGTTAGCAGCACTTCACCTACTCCTGTTAAGTGCGGCTTGTTGTGCAGTTTCTTCCTGCTTTTCTTTATGTTTTGGAACTTTGTTTCTTTAAAGTGCATTTTATGAAATCCAAGCATGTTCTTTCTCCTTTCTCAATAGCTTTCTAGCACTTAAGCTAACAGGTTGTATTTATTTTATTCTGCATGCTTACCAGTGGATCGTAAAGGTGGGAATGCTCATATGACTGCACCCTCTTCAGTTAATAGCCGAACCTTTAACGCTAGTCATACTGGTATGTTAGGTCACGCATGTAAACATAAGAAGCCCTTGTCAGCTGCAAAAGCCTGCATTACTGAAATCCTCCCTTCTAAATTCAAACCCAAACTAGCAGCTCCTGCTGCTCTTGTGCAGGACAAGAAGGGTATCTTGCTGTCTCATGAAAAAGCTCAAAGCTGCGAAAACCTTCGTAGCTCCATTGCCTTGTTTGATAATAAAAAAGCTTTCATAGTAGACATAGGGGAAAGCATAGAAAACATGTTGATGAAGTCAAAGCAGGAGTATGCCATCAAATCCGGCAGTACCATGAGCCTACAGGAGTACGGCATCAACTCTAGGAAAGGCTACCTGTTCCCTGCCTCCAGGAAGAGTGGGTTGGAGTTTACAATGCTGTATAAAGACATGCACCAGATCAACCGGTCCAGGATCCATTTGGGCACAGTCTCCTCCTGCAGCGTGAGGGATATTGCATCTCAGTTTGAGAATG
Source organism: Cariama cristata (assembly GCF_000690535.1). Classification (NCBI taxonomy): domain Eukaryota; kingdom Metazoa; phylum Chordata; class Aves; order Cariamiformes; family Cariamidae; genus Cariama; species Cariama cristata. The sequence continues at coordinate 26,502 of NW_009593034.1, read as the reverse complement.
AAGCAAAGGACAGGATGGAACACAGCCTTAGTCGAGAGGATTCGGAACAGATCCCCAAACACACAGTTTCCTCCCGTATCAGTGCCTTTGAGCAGCTGATACAGAGATCCCGATCAATGCCCTCGCTTGACTTTTCCACTGGGCAAAACAAATTCACCACTTCTCTTCAGTCTAAAACTTGTCTGAGTTCTGCCTACTCTGCAGAGTTTCTTCTGGATTTGCCAAAAGCACACCAAGAAGAGAAGGATGCTGCCAGCTTGGCAGATAAATCCTCCCATTCCTGCAGCAATGTGGAGGACACGGCTTCAGATGTCAGTGATGCCATCCCTATGGACACACTTTCAGCTTGCACAGATGAGGTAGATCTTCTCTCAAACGCATCCAATGACAGCGGCAGCAGCAGCAGCAACCTCAATGGGCCACAGAAGCATAAAATCAACAGATGCAAAGGCACATGCCCAGCTTCCTACACCAGGTTCACTACCATCCGAAGGCATGAACAGCAGCAGGCTTCCAGGAACCCCGATTCCAAAGGCGATGTCTATGGGGACAGACATGTGCTCCCCAGAAACGTCTACCTAATGAGTCCACTCCCCTTCCGATTGAAAAAGGCCTTCCAACACAAATCCTGCCGAACTCCACCCCCAGACTGCCTGGGAAGCCTGGCAGTGTCCAGCCCCGAGAACCCAGACGACCCCATACAGCTGCAGGGGAGCACAGGAGACAAGAGTCACCACTCCCAGCACCAACTGTGCTCCAGAAGCAGGCCTCTAGCCCCCAGGCGCCTGTCTTCCTTTGACATTGTGGAGAGGCTTAGCTACTTCCCCACCATGGGATCTAGCCGAGATAGCTTCGTGGGCCGGGCTGACACTCCTGACTCCTTAAACAATGGGAACCCTGTTCCATATGCCCTCTGTCACAGCCTGGACACAAACAACAACCCGCAAAGTGAACTTGGGACGTACCTAGGAGGTGGCTTTTTGTGTTCTTTACCGGTGTCCCTTCATCTGTCTTCTTGCTTCCTTTCTCCTCCCCTTTTCTTCCACAACCCTTGCATTTTGCTCCCCACCTTGTTATCCCCTGACTCTCTCTGTTTTTACCCTTAGTGTGTCTAGTGTCCTTTGCGTGTGTTGCTGAGCATTTTTGTTCAGGACTTGTTAACAGCTGCACTTCTGAGAAACAATTTCCGCTGCCTTTCTAATCGCATCGGGTTCAGTTTGTCTCTCAAGCAACTCTGGGGATGCAGGAATCTCAACATGAGATATTTCTAGCCCCATATCATTTGCACACATGGGAATATAAACCAAACCCAGATGATTTGCTTTAAGGAGCAGTTTCTCAAGGTCTAGTTGTGTGCGTGTGTATTAAATTTTTCTCAACAGTAAAATGCCAACTCATACTTTGATGGCAGCAAATCTTTCCTTCACAAAGTCCTTCTATGTCTTTACACTTTCCTGTACCGTCATTTTCTCCCTATTTTGGGCTCTTTGTTCAAAGAGTTCAGCCCAAAAGGGAAAAAAATGAAAATGGGTAAATTATTGATATCTGATTGGCAATTTGTTCAATGGCAATTGAGAATCCTTACTGTCATAACAGAAGCCAATTCTTTGAAAGTATCTATTTTTTTCCTCTCTGGTTATGCTAGATGAATCCATCTGTATTTTAACTTCCTTATGTTGTTTTGAAGTAGATTCAGAATCACCAAGGCACTTTGCACCAGCTGATTACATGGAAACTCCAGAAGAAATCATCCGCAGACGACATGACGATAAAGAGGTAATGCCCTGCTTTATGGCCTAATAACAGTTGTAGCAGCTCCACATACAAGAAATATAGAATTCAGCCTTATATAAGGACAACTTGTATGTCCATGGCTATGTATGTTGGAATTTAGAGCAACAAGCTGGAACTAGCATGTTTTAGTTTTAATACTACCTCTGCCACTGATTTAACGTATAATGTGTATTCCAGTTTAGCCTTTTTTTAAAATGAACCTGGTAGTTCTTATCAGTTGCACAAAATGATGTATGGGGGCTTTAAAGAATGTAAAAAGTTTGGAGTTGTATGTGAGATGTGGTACAACACCCCAGTACTCGCAGATAAAGATGAAATGGTTATTCTGTAAGTAAGTTAAGGTTTTCTTGTTCTCCAGGCAAACCACTTGAGTTGGTATTAATCAAACTGGTGAGAACAGTATTTTTCTTGTGGAGGTCCTCAGGTTTTGAACAGCAAATGCAAGATATTTGAAGCCATCAGAAAGTGTGAGGTTTCCCCCAGTGCAAACTAGAACTCTTTATGATGTCTCAGGTTGTTGACAACAGAATGTAGCAGTCCTCTTTGAAATGGCTGGGCAACACTGGGACAAGCCGAAATAATAGGAAAGCCACATAGACTTTTCAGCACTGACTGTATTCAAGCTGAGTTAAAGAAATTATAAAGTGATTATTGCTTTCCAGGAAACGGGAATTAATTTTCAGTGCCAGGGGGTGGGGTGGGGTGTATATTTTTAGTGTTTACATTATTTGCACTCTGAAAGTTTATGTATGCTTTGAAATATGGTAAAACCTGCTACTAATTCCTATGTGAAAAAAATATTTTTGCTGTCTTCTCCTGTGAAACAGTTAGTAATACCCCCACTTCCAAAATCCAGCATGAAAACTCATGTAAGAGCAAAACTGTGAATTCACTAAGACCTGCTGACTTCAAATGAGTTAGCAAAGAGCTGATCTCTTCAGCCTACAGTTAGCCCCCAAAGGTGGAAGAATCCTTCTGCCCAGCTACTCAAGAATGCACGTTTCCAGTAGCATGCCAGAGACTTCAGAAGTCCAAAATAATTCTTTGGGGTTTATTTATTTTACAAAGTGTATTACGTGAGCCCAAAGGAAGTATGGGAGAACCTGATACTGAAGGTGGTTAAGCAGTCTCCCAAGCTCCTTGCAAAGCTCAGGGGAGTTTGTTGCCTCAGAACTTACCTGTGAGGCTGATTCAGGACTCTTGGAAGTCAATGAGAGAAAATCCTTGTTGGTTGAAGGGGGTTTGGATCAGCCCTCTGCATTATCAGCAATCTTAGAAGCTCCTGGGACCTGGCCAAAACTTAGAAAAATTGCTTGTTGACTTCCATCGGCTTTGGATCAGATCCTCTGTATGAGCTGGATTACAATTATGTCATAATGGTGATGTACCTTCTGTGCTTGCAAAATGAAAAGGTATTGTGTAGTTAGTAGAATCAGTATTTTATGTTGAACTGTAAAATCCCAGCTATTTGCTGGGACCTCAGAAATTTTGTTTAAGTCACATTTATGGCAGCTTTTGAATGCCTTTAACTAGATGATTTACTGCCCATTTTATGCAATTTTATGGCAGAAACTTTTAGAGGACCAGAGACGGCTTAAACGTGAGCAAGAAGAAGCTGATATTGCAGCTAGAAGGCACACAGGGGTTATTCCAACGCACCATCAGTTTATCACTAATGAGCGATTTGGGGACCTCCTAAATGTAGACGATACAGCAAAGAGGAAATCTGGGTCAGAGGTCTGTTTTAGTTACCTCAGTCTGCTGCTTGACCCGAAGCAATATTTGCCTCTCACAGTTGTGCTTTAGACCGACATTAGCTCTTCAGAGAATGTCGTTTCTTTTTTTGTTGTGGTTTTTGTTGTGGTTTTTTTTTTCCCACCCTCCCGTTTCCCATTCTGGCTTCATTTAGATCTGCTTTGACTCTTGTGCCTGGTAAATTAATTGATATCTCTATACCAAGCTGCATATGTTAAAGCATGCCTGCTGAGAATTGCTGGTGCACACCTGTGATGCATGCCTTTAAATATCAGCTACTTTTAGTGAATCAGAGGCATTCTACATCTTTTGCATCATATTGCTACATTGTCTTCTTGTCTGTGCCTTATGCTTAGAAACTTCATGTCTTATTGATCCTGACCATGTGACTGTCTCATAGTTTTTTAGAAATAGATTGTTTCTTCTGCTCTTTAAAGATGCTTAATGTCCTTTAGAAACAATTGGAAAAAAGTCTCAGCATGTTTAACTGCGTATGACCTGGACGGTCTCTCTGAAAGAGACAAAGGAGGAGGTAGATGGTTTTCCCATGAGCCCAAGGCACTTTTCCCGAGGGCTGGATGGTAGTCCAGGTGTCCTGGCCAAATGTTTTTTCCTGCATTGGGGATTGCTGCTGGGGCTCTTGGCAGCGACTCTGTTTCCCCAGAGGTGCTGCACTGCGGCAGTAGGTGAGGTGGTCACCATGGGGATGGCGTACACTTGTCTGCCCTTTGTGTAGTTTCAAAAGCTCTGGTGCCACATGAATGTGACTACTTATTTTATGCTCTATTACTGAAATTACTTTTAAATTGTCTGAATATTTTGTGGCCATTAGAAAATCAGCCAAGTAAATCAAGCTTTAAAGCCTAGGCCTGCTATCCACATCCTTTGGCTTTATAGCCACTGAAGATGTTTTTTTAGACGCATGCTGAATTTATTCATACTTCCTCCTCACCTTTGTCTCCTTCCTACCAATTTATACAGACTACATGGGTCACACTGAAGGATTCAACAGGGCCAGGTAATAATCAGTAAGAGCCACATCAAATAAAATCCTACGGGTTTTTTCCCAGCTAGTAAATTTTGCTTTTCCATTCACATGTTAAGGGACACTTGGTCCCAGAGCCCCAGTAACTGTAGTTACTGGAGCAGCTTTCATTCAACAGGGTTTGTCACATTTAAAAGTTTACTGCTTTTAAATCCATTTCCTGTAGAGCTATTAATTACTGCTGTACCAGAAGTTGGCACCTTTTGCCCTGGTGGGAGAGACTAATCCAGCATATTTGGACTGTAGTACCAGTTGCATACAAACTTGTAGCAGAATACCTGCATTCAATTTCTTCCCCAGACTAATGTTAGCTGTAGAAGAGTTTGGGTGCTTTTCCTCAGAAGAGGGTTGAAAACCTAATTATTATTATATTAATGTATTGATTTTTTGATCTCTAGATGAGACCTGCTAGAGCCAAATTTGACTTTAAAGCACAGACACTAAAGTGAGTACAGCTTGTTACTACTACCTTGAGTGTTCTTTCTCTGCTTTTTCCCCTAGGATGCAGCATTTATGAAGTGTCATGCAACTGTTTTCATGTTTTGGGAGTGTCTTTCCAGCAGCTCAAAGCAAAGGTGTCCATAGTAAGACAAGGAAAAGTAATATAAACCTTGCAGGTCGTGGCCTTTAAAGGACCTGTAGGAAAATGTCATCTTTCTCAGTGCATCTGTATCCCATGTGATTTTTAGGGCAAACCTGCATTCTTTACCGGAACGAGTGAGTGCTGTGCTCTGAGGGTGGGTGAAGCCATGGGAAAGCACTTGGTCTGACGTTCCTTCTCGCACCTTATAAGCAGGATGGCTGGGTGAGACCTTTCGGCAGCAGTTCTGTCACTGCCCTTGTGCTGGAGATGGAAGGGATTCCCCTGCGTGACATCTCTGGTTGTGCTGTGATTTAGGGGCTAGAAGAACTGTGTTAGTCAGTAGCTCGCTGTGTAAATCTGCCATACAGATGGTTAGAAGAACATAGATAGCGGAACACCAGAATCCTTTTCACTGTGCTATGCATAGCCCAAAGTCAGCAAGGGACTTAAATGGATGCCTAGCTTTAAGCATGTGCATGGGCCCTTGACTCAGGATTTTCCTGAGTCAGGACCTGTAAGGCTATGTAGTGGTCACTGCTCCCCTGGCATCTGTGCATACACCAGCAAATGTTTCTGGTGGCATTGTTGTACCTCTGAACCCTGTTGTGGTCCCTTGGGCGAATCACAGAGCACTGGTCATTCTTTTGGGGGATCACTGCTGTGAAGAGAAAACCTGAAAGGCCTTTCCCTCTGCGTGAGCCTGGAGATGCTTTCATTTTAACACTGCTAGGCAGGGAAGAAAGAACAACAGAATTCAGTTGAAGGACCTGCTGTTTTTCTTCTCAGGTGCTAATGTCCTGGGAATATTTTTGTTATATGTTCTATAGGTGATGATTCGTAATGATTTACACAGCGTCACCCCAGCTCCTGTAATAAAACTGAAGCAGATGTAAGGTGTAACTGTTGTGTCCCTTGAGGAGAACATACCAGGGTGCCAGACAAAAGTAAAGGAGAGCTTGTGAAAATCATGTTAGGAAAGGCTGGGTTGTTTGTTTTCCTGTGGGGACCCAATTAGTAGGTTTATGAGCCTAGTACAAGCTGCCCACAGTGGGAGTTCCTCAAGCTGCAGACGTTCATAATTTTAGCACTGAAGACTGTAGATTGAAATCCCAATTGTTAGCCCAGGTGAGGTCAGTGATTGCATAACCGTAGGCTGACCGGAAGTGTAATTGTTGCAGGATCAACATTGGCATGTGAGGGGGGGGGGGTGTGTGTGTGTCATCTAATCAGCAGACTAGCTTCATTAAAATCATGTCTCTTTGGAAGGCACTTGTGACATGACCTGTTTCAGAACAGGAATTGAGTGCTGCTCACTATATCCAACATGGAAAGCAACCAGTGGCATCTTGTGCTTGAGCCCATTGCTGCTGGAGGGTGTGTGGTTAGTAGCGCCTTAATAGGCCAGCTTTTTTGACAGGATGCCCAACAAGCAAGAGGGTCCCTGCACATCATGATATGAACAGGATAATCGTCAACGTGTAGCTTTCACTTTGGGAGGAGCATGATTTGTACCAACAGGGCTGATGCAGACCTTGGTACCTAGAGATTGATGGACAGAAAAAGACCAAGTCTGTTCTCCAGTGAAGTTCTGATGGAGTGCTTGCATTATTAACAGGGAACTTCCCTTGCAAAAAGGAGATATTGTTTACATTTACAAGCAGATTGACCAGAACTGGTATGAAGGCGAACACCATGGCAGAGTTGGCATCTTCCCACGATCATACATAGAGGTAGCAGCTTTCCTTGCAGGTGTTCTCTTTGCCCCGCTCCCTTTCTGCCAGTTTATGGGCTTTTTGTATGTGACTCATTTGATTCTGTTTGTTCATTCTAGCTACTCCCACCAGCTGAGAAAGCTCAGCCCAAAAAGCCATCACCATTGCAAGTATTGGAATATGGAGATGCTATTGCTAAGTTCAATTTCAATGGAGATACCCAAGTGGAAATGTCCTTCAGAAAGGTAGGGCTTTTGTTGTGCTGATGAATTGAATCTAGACAAATGCTGAAGTTTTTTAACACTAGTAACTTGCAATTTCCAAATGAAAGCTCCAATAAGATGAACTCTATTCAGGAAGGATTCCTTCTCATCGTCCATGTTTTTACTCCATAATCATCATAGAATCATTATGGTTGGAAGAGACCTCAAAGATCATCAAGTCCAACCGTATACCCAATGCCACCATGCCCGCTAAACCCACTAAACCATGTCTTGAAGCACTACATCTAAATGTTTTTTGAACACCTGCAGGGATGGTGACTCCACCACCTCCCTGGAGAGCCCATTCCAATGCTTAACGACTCTGACAGTGAAGAAGTTCTGTCTGATGTCCAGCCTGAACCTCCCCTGGTGCACCTTGAGACCGTTTCCTCTAGTCCTATCGCTAGTTACTGGGGAGAAGAGACCAACCCCCACCTCACTACAACCTCCTTTCAGGTAGTTGTAGAGGGCGATCAGGTCTCCCCTCAGCCTCCTCTTCTCCAGGCTACCCAACCCCAGCTCCCTCAGCCGCTCCTCATAAGACTTGTTCTCCAGGCCCTTCACCAGCTTTGTCGCTCTTCTCCGGACACACTCCAGCAGCTCAATGTCCTTCTTGTAGCGAGAGGCCCAAAACTGAACGCAGTATTCGAGGTGCGGCCTCACCAGGGCAGAGTACAAAGGGATGATCACTTCCCTAGTCCTGCTGGCCACACTGTTTCTGATACAGTGTAGTGTGTAGTGCATTATGTAGTGCATTGCAGTGAGAGTGCTGCAGGTAGGCTGAATCAAGAAGGACCAATTGCTTCTTTAGGGCTAGCTGAGAAGATACTTTGAGCAGAAGTGCCTGAAGCCTGGCTCTGCGAGGCAAATTAGATATTTGGTGACATGTCTCCAGTGGAGATGCACACAGTCACATGAGAATGGCAATATAGAAAAGAAGGAAACTGTATTCACCTTCCTTCATACTATAAGCCAAATCATTCACCATAGGCAAGCAAGGTTCTGTGGTATTCAAGTAAATGTCTAGACCTGACTACAAAGTGGAAGGATAGGAATGGGTTGTGTAATGGCTGTTCAGAGCAAAGTCAGCCATATTTAGATTAAGTAGCAGCATTTCTCCATCTCAACCAGCTTTCTGTTTTGATGCTCAGATTAGATCTTGTCTGTTTTCTCTTTTAATTATACATGAAGGTGGGGCTTGCAGTTTATATTAAGGATCTGGAAGTTGCTTCACTTGTCACAAAAACAGAAGAGAGTATAGAGAGACTTGGTTTAAACTGCAGACCTGCACATACTCCTTGTACACCTCATACTTCTGAGAGTCTTCTGGTCAGCCTGAAACTGCAGGTTTCCATAGTTTTAAACTGGCTTTAGCAAGCAGGGTCTTGAAAACATGAGCATAACTGAGTGAACATAACTGACTCTGCAGACAACGCAAGTCAACACCAGAAGATCTGCATTTTCTCCTTCTGTGAACTGAAAAATATCATTCCTACTCGGCAGTTAGGGTTAGGACCTCATGACTGGGAAATAGGGGAGGCTGAGAGCCACCGATTTGTTTTAAGTCAGTTGCAGCAAGATTTAAAATGTAATCTTTTGTAATGCTTTGGAATGATGAAATATGTTAACGTCAGGACTATGTTACTATTCTTTCCCATAGGGTGAAAGGATCACGTTGATTCGACGAGTGGATGAGAATTGGTATGAAGGAAAAATCTCTGGCACCAGTCGCCAAGGCATCTTCCCTGTCACTTACGTGGAGGTGCTCAAACGGCCAGTGGTCAAGAATGCCATTGACTATCCTGAGCCACCAATGTCCCTCTCCCCTAACCGCAGCATGACAGCTTCACCACAGGTATTTGGACTAGATGCAGCCAGTTACAGCACCTTGCAGAACAGAGGGATGTTACCGCTGCTGTGCAAGAAGCAATAGCTGAAAAAAACCTGTAGCTAAGACTAGTGTCTTGCGCAGTAAAAGCCATGTGCTCCTTGCAGTATGCTGCAACTGCAGGAAAAGGTGATGTTTCGTGTACCAGAAAGGTTAATGAATGGGTCATTTGGGGGATTTGGAGACTCAGCTTTTAATCTCTGATCTGTAGCTTGAATTCAGGCCAGGTTGAAAGGGCTACAGTTCACAGTCATATGAATAAATTTCACTGCCAGAGATGGAATGAATTGGTGATCCAGCAACTGCCGAGTGCGTGTTTACATTTTACAGACCTCCACTGTGATGAGTGAATTTTTTATTATGACTATTGAAAGGGTGTCAGACTGTTCCAGTCTGTAAGAGTCAATATGTTGATCCCAGTCAGCTTTAATCAAGCTGTATACTTACTCTTGAATGTTCCAGCTTACAACCAAGGCTTTAGGAGACAGGGTCAGGAGAGTGGCCTGATTTATTTGAAATTGATGCTAAATGATCTGAGGTTTTAAGAGCAGGCCAGTCTGGGATCTTTTGTGAATATTAGATTCACTATAAACCATACTGCAGTTCAAAACAGAAATAAAAATTTCTGGTAATTAGCAGCAGGTAATTGTATAGGGATCCCAGGATGTTTGTCATGGAAAATGTATCAGGGAGGCAATGGGTCTCTAAATCCCTTTGTTTTGCTCTCATCCTGCAAATACTCATGCTTGAAGGTCAGCACACGTGTCTGGGTCATGGCCATGATGTTCTGGTGCATCCCCCTCTCACCCACGGGACAGAAGCAAGGTCATTCCGAAGTCAAGACTGCAAGGAACAAAAGTGGAGAATTGGGATTGGGAGGAAGGGATATACAGTACAGGATGGATGGGAAAGGCTGCTGTGGCTCATGCCTGGTGTCTGGATCTTCCCTAAAAGGAGTGTTTTTATTCTTAACCACTGTGTAAAGAGGAAAGACGTGTTGCTTGTTTGAGGTTCCCTGTCAAAGCGGACCTCAGATGAGCTTTTCTGTTTGAGCTTGGCAGTCTCTCCGTAGCTGTGGTCTGTCTGCCACCAGCTCTCTGGAGGCTTCTACCTTTTGATGGAAGGGATCATATCTACCCTTTTTTGGTTTCCATTGCTATTCTTTTGATTCCCTCTAGTAAACCAATTCTCTTCCTTACTTTTTTGCCTAACTTTATGGAGTACTAAGAAACAGTCTGATCAGTGCTACTGTAGCTGATGTCACTGATGGTAATAGCTAAGGGCAGAGCTTGGTTGTGTGTTCTGACTTTATAAATGTAGGACCTACTTTAATCACCTAAAGACCAGATAGCCACAGCTGGCTTTTTTGATCCCTTTCTCCTGCACGGCTTCAGCAATGCAAGTTTCTTGGGGAGCAGGCATTGCTCGTGCTAGAGTTGGATAAAGTCAAAATTCATTGCAGCAGTGAATTCTGACTAGATCCACAGTGTGAGCTGCTAGGGACCCAGCTATTAGTGCCAGGCCAGTCAAGTGCTGCATGCTGCCACCGTGGATAGTGGCTTCAACTGCTCCCTGAGGGAGTTAGGGCATTTGGCATGAAGCCTAAGGTCTTCCACAAGACGCTTTGTGTCTGGGATCCTGGCAACGGCTGGAGAAGGGTATTTGTAGCACCGCTACAGACTGGACTCGGTGGTTGGAGTAGCTGCGGACAGCACATTTTTCAACACGGTGTACCTGTCCGTGGAAAACTTACGCACCATGCTCAGTCACAGATCTACTCCTCTCCACACTTGCTCTCTTTCCTTTTACTTGGTCGTTTTGTAATTTCCTTTATTATTTTTTGTTCATTCCTTTCTTTTTCTCTCCTGCTTTTGTCTCCTTCAAGTCTCCCAGCTCTGAACTGCTCCATACACCAACTCCTCCGCCTTTGCCTTTCGTGCGCCGTGCCTTATCTCCAGAGGTGCAGGCGGTCACGTCTGAGTGGATTGCTCTGACTGTGGGAGTGTCTCCTAGCACCACTCCTGCCATAACTCCTCCATTGCCTCCTCCGCCTGAAGCCTCCCTCTCTCACACTGACTATCTTTCGCCTTCTGCTGCAGCCAGCCCTTCCCCCACGGTCAGCCTCCACCATTCTCATCTCTCTGGCTCCTCGACTCCCAGGTCCTTTAAATCCCCATTGCCCTCTTACTCATCCAGACCTCAGTCCTCCACTCGCAGTTTCTATCAGGCCACTCCGCAAAGCGAAGAAAAGTTTGTTGGCTCCCCTTCTCCCAGCGTGAGCTACTCTAACTCCCCTCGCTGGGCAGTGGAGACCCCTGAAAGCGTCCTCGCAGAGCAGCATGACACCACTGGCAGCCAAGCCTGGCTGCAAAAGACTAGAGAGGGCAGCAGCAACCCCGAGCAGGGTGCTCCTGCTGTTCCCAAGATCTCTGTTGAGCGCTGCCTGAAACCATCCCAACTAGACTTGCGTGTGAGCCCAGAAAAGAGACCTGTGGGTTCCTCTGAGGACAACCAGTTGTGTCAGGAGCTAATGGCTATTGTGCAGGGAGGTAAAACAGAGAAAAGAGGCATGAGGAAAGGTGATCTGGGAAAGTTTCAAAGCGGGGAAAAGAAGGTACTTATCCTGCATGTGTGTGTGCTGCTCTGAATCGCTGATTTTAACTGGTGTGTTGAGGTTTGTGCTGCTCTGCTGGCCAGGCAGAGCCAGTGGCTACCACATGTCATTTTGATGATCCTAAGACCTTCTTCCAGGGATCACCAGTGGCATTCACTGGATAGCAGATCAAAAAGTTTTAGAAGAGGGCTCAGGAGCAGTGTAGTGAAAATTATTTTAGAATAGATAATAACACAGGACTGACTCAGTTGGTCACATCTAGTGAGGTGGTTGCCCCAGATAGTGGCTATTACCAGATCAAAGTATCACACAGGTCTCGTGCCCATATACCTCACTGTGTAGAATACAGGCAAATCCTTGCTATTCAGAGATTTTCCAGTGTGCAATACATCATCTTTGGTTATAGGATTTCTTTGTTCCTCCTAAAGCCAACAACTGAAAAGCCTTGTAAATGTCAGCCTGGTGCCTAGAATCCCAAAAGATGTCCCATGTTGACCCAGGAGCCTGTGGTTTAGTGAACCTTAGTCTGGGATGTGCAGGACTAAGTCAGGGAGGCTTGATTGTTTATCTATGCTTTGAGTGGAGTTTATTACTTTTGCATTTCCAAAATGGCGTGAAAGAGTCTAGCCACAAATGAGAATTAGACCTAGTGATACTTTCCCCCCAAGTGTTTTTAGTTATATGTAGCTGTATGTTACAATGAGAGGTAATATGGGGGAAGCCTCCAGTAGCTTCTACAACATATCTTCTGCCCCCTGTCTTGGTATAGGAGATCTACCTTACTTTGCAGCTCTCAGTTGACTTGGGGTCCATTGTGGGCTACAGCCAGGCCAAACACGTTACAGCACCCCCGTGCTACCTTGTGTAAGAGGGGAAGTTTGGAGAGCTCAAAATCATAGCATTATAAATACTGTCTTGGGTGCACTGTGATAGCCTCCATGACATACTCTGTTGTTAAATAATGAGGAACTAGGATTTCTAAGATGACACATTTCACACTGGGAAATCTTATGACAAATTGTTTGATTTCTGCTTGAGTCATAACCAGAAGTGTATCGAAAGCTGTATAAAGACTGTGCTGTTTACCATCTGGATATATTTTTAGTTGCACTTTTTACAGACATAACCTGCATGTTTAAAATGGAATGAGGTGGTTGACTCGGACAAACCAACTGGAAGCTGCACTTGCCCTTGCATGGAGTTATGTTTGCTGTGTGTGCATCAAATTTACTGGATAGTAGATGCTCTTATCACTAGCAGTGATTGTGATAAGAGAGTGTGTGCCAAGCTGACCAACTTTTCTTTCTTTCAAAAGACTGCAGACTCAAAAACATTCTCTTCATCTGCTCCTCTCTCTTCCTCTGCCCTTTCCTCCTCTACTGTCACAACACAGCCACCTCCTAGACTTACACACAGAGTCAATAAGCCACAGGTAATCATCTTTGCTGATTACTCTTCCATTACTTAGAGTCATTTCTATGCCGTGCCATTGTTTTGTCATATGCTTGTTTAGCCATTCTTTGATTCCACAAGTGAGATATTTCTCCTGTCATTTAATTCAGAATTTGTATTTTTAAAAAACTATAATTTTAAATTACTTCCAGGCTGTGCAGAAGGGCAGGTATGGGCAAAATCTTCAGCTCGTGCAAATCCACATAGCTCAAGTCTGGGTTTCTGCCAGTTTGCGCCAGCTGAGGGTCTGGTTTTCTGTTCTTCCAAAGGATTAACCCAGGGCTTATTTAGCTCTGACCTTCTACAGCTCGATTGCATTATAAGGCAGGATTGGTGGTCTTA